>NC_056727.1:520118958-520143958 GCF_019279795.1 Protopterus annectens | reverse complement strand
ATCACCCAGAGACTCCCTATGCTGTGGAACAAAATCCCGGTACATGTGAGGCAGAGCACCTCTCTGGCCTTGTTCAAGAGGAATCTTGACCAATGGATGGGAGATTGCAGATATACCCCAGGGATTACTTCAGTGTCACTGCTTGACAGAGGCACAGCAAAATGATAGGCATGGTTTTTATTCAAACTAAAGGGGTGGCGAAAGCCACATAACTATGGGCTAGGCTTATAAATGCCCTTGGGCAGATAGCCTAGTATAAACCTATGAACCTAAGTGTGATTCTCAAAAATCTGTGAATATATCGCTGAATGATAAGTATATTTCTTGGAATTTTAACCTCTCAGAGTTCAGCATTGTCTTAATTTTGCCTGACTGAATTCTTTTACATATTTTCTGGCATCTGTTTCTCATCTGTCCTGAAACTGCCCCCCCCCCCACCGTATTCTTGTGGTGTTGTTATAGTTGGTGGCTTTGTAGTTGCCCACCCCTACTGTAAATTTGATCTGGGACACCCCTCCCAGTCTGGTGTTCACTCTACTTAATACAGAGAGAACATATGAGAAGGCCAACCCACTTAGGTTCTTAACCTTTAATTTTTCTTCTGATCTTCCTTCCTCTCTCTTTGAACTTTATTAAAAAAATTGCACTTTATTTTGCTTTTGCCTCTTCTTAAAAGTACTTAATTGTATTTATTCTGCTGCATTTATTATTGCTTGGTAGTAGCTTGATTAAATTGTAACTGTTATTCTAAGCCTTTTGGTTTAAGTACTTGGGCTTCAGACCACTTGTTTTACATTAAGAATGTTTGTGGTCTGCACTGTTGTGGCAGGACAGGTAGCTTACATCCTTCTAAGTTGGGAATTGCTGATTAAAGGCTCAGTGTCTTTTACTCCATAAGTGTATTAGTTCTGGTTTAAGCACTTGGTCTTTAGGCCAGTTATTTTTCATTAAGAAGGTTTGTGGTCTGCACTCTTGTGGGAGGAGAGGCTAGATTCTGCCCTTCTGAGCTGAGAATTTCTGGTTAAAGGCTTACTGTGCTTGCTTATTTGAACTGTTTCTTTCTGAAAATTGTGTGCCTTGTTTGCTGTAGCATAAACTAGATTCAGGCCTGCTGAATCTAGCTTTGTTTGTATAACTTGAGCCATCTTTTTTTGGAGAAGGTTCTCCTGCACTCTAGTGGCAGAAGTGAGCAGTTAGAACTTGTCTGATTGAAGACTGCTGCAACAGGGCTCAGATTTGAGCTTTTTTACTGGTTAATTGGGTAATTTGTTTAACTCAGTTTGCTTGTTTTCTATTGTTATATAAAAAATTGCAGTTTATTCATCTGCTTTTACTGTATTTGTGTTTCTTCCTACTTTATTACTTTATTTTGCTTTTGCTGCTTGTTTTTAAAAGTACTTAATTGCATTTATTCTTCTGTATTTATTACTGATTATTAGTAGCCTGATTAAATTGTAGCTGTTATTCTAAGCCTTTGGTTGAAGCACTTGGGCTTCAGGCCAGTTGTTTTACATTAAGACGGTTTGTGGTCAGCACTGTTGTGGCAGGACAGGTAGCTTACATCCTTCTACGTTGGGAGTTGCTGATTGAAGGGTTAGTGTCTGTTATTCTAAAAGTGTATTAGTTCTGGTTTAAGCACTTGGGCTTCCGGCCTGTTATTTTACATTAAGAAAGTGTGGTCTGCACTCTGGTGGGAGGAGAGGCTAGATTTTGCCCTTCTGAGCTCGGAGTTTCTGATTAAATGCTTATTGTGCCTGCTTAATTGAACTGTTTATTTCTGAAATTGGTACACCTTGTTTGCTGTAGCATAGACTAAATTCAGACCTGCTGAATCTAGCTTTGTTTGTATAACTTGAGCACTAATCCAGACCATCTTTTTTTGGAAAAGGTTCCCCTGCACCCTAGTGGCAGGAGTGTGCAGTTAGAACTTGCCTGATCGAAGATTGCTAGAACGGGAATCACTTTTTAGCTTTTTATTGGTTAATTGGTTAATTTGTTTAAATCAGTTTGCTCATTTGCTACTGTTATATTTAAAAAAAATGCACTTTATGCATCACCGCTTAGCTAGGGTTAAATACTCCTGGTGCCATAAAATCTGCTCTTCTAATTTTACCTTGGAACTAGCCAATGTTTTAGTTTTAGCACTTAAATCTGTTTTTTTTTTTTAGCTCAGCACTTGTTCAGAACTCATTGTAAGCACTACATAAGCTACAAATTACTACAGAACTCAACTTTCCTCACTTGTCTAGTGGAAAACAATTTTTAGTACTTAATAAATAAGCAGCTATTTAGGCATGTCTAAGGGTCAGCTCCCGGTGTTTTCTCCTGTCTACCTGATGAATCAGGGCATCTTGGGGAAATTCAGCAATTGCCTCATGTACACAGACAACCCTCTCCTCCATGGAACTTATAAACAAAGACATTGGTAATCTTTAAACTCTGGGTCCCACCCAGTTTGGGTTTGTAAAAGGCAGATCATGTCTCCTAAACCTGATAGACTTCTTTGAAGCAGTCACCAAACCGTAGATGGGGGTAAGGTGGTTCACACAATCTATCTAGACCTTGCTAAGCTTTTGACACCATCCCCCACTCTGGAATTATAGATAAACTCACTAAACTAGATATAAATCCCTATGTCACAAGATGGGTTGCCAACTGGCTCACTGACAGAACCCACACTGTGAAAGTAGCAGACTCCAAATCTGACTTCAGACCAGTGACAAGTGGAGTACCACAGGGTTCAGTCCTGGATCCTCTCCTGTTTGGTATCTACTTTTCTGAAGTACAGGCTAACACAGAAGGTCTTTGGCTAATGAAGTTCACAGATGACTGCAAACTAGGAGCCATAATCGAAACTCCTAACAATGTGGACATCTTACAAAAGGGCCTCACTGTGACAGATACCTGGTGTCAAAGCCATGGCCTGAAGCTCAATGCCAAAAAGTGCATTGTGATCCCCTTTGGTTAAAAACTCTGTACCCATGAGTTAGCACCTAGGTGGAAGTCTACTAAACATGGAAAGTGTGATAAGAGACCTTGGCACACTGGTGGACAGTAGTCTCTCCTTTGATAATCACATCACCACAGTAGTCAGGAAATCCTTCTATGTGGCACAACTCATCACAAAAGGTTTCTCATCCAGAAAAAAAGAGGTCATTGTTCCCCTCTACTTGTCACTCATTAGATCCATTATAGAGTACAATGCCCCTTTTGGTATGTACCTCACAAGACATCTACAACAGCTGGAAAGGCCACAGAAATACCTTACAAAGAGGATCACTGACCTCAAACAGATGCCCTATGCAGACCGTCTCAAAAAACTCCAACTTTACTCCATTGCTTATCGCCTACTCAGAGGTGACCTCTGCCTAACATACAAAGCTATGTCAAACCCAGAGCTGTTGAACATGCTCCACTTAAAGAAATCCCAATCCCTCTGAGCTACATGCTCTAGGGACCTAAACCTTTTCACCACAATAAACAGAACATGCTGGAGGGATAGATTCCTGTCCCAGAGACTTCCCATACACTGGAACAAACTACCTAGCTATATCAAACAAAGCTCCTCATTAGCACTCTTCAAGAAAAATCTTGATGATTGGATGGGAAATAGGAAATCACCCCAGGGATCATCTATGTGGCTCTGCTCAACAGGGGCACAGGAAAATAATTTTCTCGGGTGGCAAACGCCAGGTTACCTTTTTGGCTAGGCTTATATAGGCCCTAGGGCCAATAGCCTAGTACCTACCTATGAACCTATTAAGCTATTAGGAATAATTAGGTAGACAAATATACTGTATAGTTAAGGACAAGAAGCATAGGAAAAGAAGGAAGCGAGCTTAGAAATCTGTGGGAGATTTAGTAGAGGCATGTAGAAGGTAGCAGACAGGAAAAGGAGGGAAGGATGAAGGAAGAGAAGTGGGAGATTCAGGAAGGATTATGGCAGGAACAGATTCTAGTATTAGTGTGGGTATCTTTTAGTTCTTTTTTCAAACTTTTTTGTGTGTATATGTTGTAAGGGAGGGAGTTTGTTCCAGGTTAGAGATACTGAGTATTTGTATAACAGTTTTCCAATTATCCTTTTGGGCTTGTATACATCCAGAAGGTGTTGGTCAGAGCTTGGGAGCATGCATGTAGGGTATAGGGGGATACTAGAGAAGAGAGAGTAGGGCAGTTAGTGGGTTTATAGAGGATGGAGTGAATTATGTAAAGCTGTGATATTAAAAGTTGCTGGTGAAATTCTAGGCACTTTTTTTTGTTTTAGTGAGAGGCAGCGGTGGAGGTGTAAGTTTGGCTTGAAGCAAATCTAGCAATTTTGTTATAAGTTTGTTCAAGTTTGGAAGTAAGAGTGGTTTGTAGGTTTGTTGGTACAGGAGAGGCATAGAGGAAGCTGGATAGAAGGGTATGCCTGTGCCCATGAGAGTTTTGATTGTGTAGTTAGGATTTTTTTGTTCCTGTAAAGCAGTCCTACTTTGTGGTTAGTCTTTTTGATAGCGTTGAATGTGTAAATCAAATCTGATCTGATCATCGATGATAGTACAAAGGAGCTTAGTATGGAATCCTGCTTTAACAATAGTCTTGACTGATGAAATGGGAAAGGCTGGTTTGTGATGAAAAAGAGATTTTGGAAGAAAAAGAAGAAGTTTGTTTTTTAGGGATTAAGTATAAGGTGGTTTTCTGTGAGACAATTTGCAATGTAAAAGAAAGAATTTTGTGTAAGTGTTAAAAGTTGCATGAGATTATCAGAAGAGGAGATTAATGTAGAGCCGTCTGCATATTGTATAAGAGTGCAGTGAATGCATGACGTGTAAAGGTTGTTAGTAAATATATTGAATAGTAGTGGTCTGAGAATAGAGCCCTGGGATAGTCCTGTTTGCATAGGGAGGAAAGGGGAGTAGGAACTGGGCCACCTAAACGACTGACGTCTGTTGATACGGTAGCAAGAGAATTAGCTGAGAGTGTCAGTTGAAAAGTTAAGGTTGGCTAGTTTTGTTAAAACTTTTGGTGTGAGACTGTGCTGAAGGCTTTTGAGAGACCACTTTGTTGTTGCCTCTAGCTTCAGCTACAGTAGTTATTAAAGATAAGAGGGCTGTAGTGGTGCTATGGTTACGGTGAAATCCATGTTGGGTTGTTGACGGAAAATTTTCTTGGAGAAGATAGTTCAGAAGTTGAGTATGGATAAATTTTTAAGGATCTTTGAAAGTGGGGATAGAATGGCTATGAACCTGATATTGGAAGGGTCAGTAGAGTTTCCTTCTTTGTGTAGAGGAATTGTATAAACTGTTTTCCATATATGAGGAACTATAGATTCTTGGATAGATCTGTTGATTGGTACAGAGACTGAATAAGCTATAGATTTAGTAGCAAGTTTTAAAAATAGGGGAGGTAGATTATCAGCTGAGGAGAACATGGTTTAAGTTTGCAGAGGAGAGATTTTATATAAGCAGTGGGAATTGGTTTGGGTGAAAAGTGGGGTTTTGCTAGTTGATGGGGATGGAGTTAAGAGGCTGGTGATGGGGGCTTTTTGTGCTAGTTTATTGATGGAGTCAGTAAAGTATGAGTTAAGAAAAGGAACCAGTTACTTGTGGTTTGTTGTTAAGGCAAGGGTTAGGTGTTTTCCAGGGTCGAGAATCCTGTTGATAGTACTCCAGAATTTTTGGGGGATTAGACTGGTGGTGAGTTTGAAACTTAAGGTAAAATGTTTTTTTTTTTTTTGTTGTTCACCTGTTTATTAATAGAGTTTCTGAGTTCTTTATAGTTATGTAGGTGAGAAGGGAATTTCTTTTTTAGTCGGGTTTTCCAAGAACTATCTCTTTTGTGCATTAGTGAGTGAGTGGTCTGTGTAAGCCAGGGAGCAGAGAGTTTTTTTTTTTCAAATTTTCCTGGTTGGTGCGAGGGAGTTGAGGATGTCTAGAAAGATGAGGTTAAATTTTTGAATGGCATCATTAAGGGAAGGTTTTGGTGGAAGAACCAGCTGATGGTGGACAATCTTTTGTTAAATATAACAGGGTTAAAATTAGAGTGTTTCTGGCAGTCCTTTCTTTTATGAGACCTGCATAGCTGGTGGTAGTGTCTGTGGATGCAGGAGTGCAGATGGTCTCTTAAGGTATCTGGCATTGTGCTAGGGTTGTGATAAAGGTTTGGTTTACATGTTAGCATTCAGAACACAGAACTGGAATTGGAGTGTTTGTCAATGCTGGTTGGGGTTGACAATAGTTGAGAGAAGCTGTGGACATTCATGCAGGAGTTAGGGGAGTCAGTGGTTAGTGTTTTCCAGTCTCTGTTTACATCACCAAAAGCTATGGAGTGTGAGATCCAGGAAAGAATGTGTTGAAGAATAGGGATGTTGTTACCTTGAGGGATATAAATGGCAGCAATTGCAAACTTTTTTGATTATTTAAGTGACAATTTACTGTAAGTATTTTGGCAGTGTGAAAGTTAGGCAGTGGCATAGATAAAGGAGATAGGTTAAGTTATTCTGAGTAGAAAACTGCAACACCTCCTTTTTTCTGAAGCCTAGTCAGGTGAAAAATGTTATATCCTGGTCGTAGGATTTCATTATCAGAGATATAAGGTTTTTGCCAGGCTTCTGATAGGGTAATTATGCATGTAACAGCTTTCTCTCTCTCTCTCTCTCTCTCTCTATATATATATATATATATATATATATATATATATATATAGCTACACACTTCATCAGATCTAGTAACTTCTCCTCAGTGTAAGAATTTAAAAGTCAGCATCAGCTAATCACAGTTCAGTGATTCAATCTCCGCCCTCCCTGCGTGGGTTGGAGAGGAAGACAGGAGTTAAGACCAGGAGGTGTGTCTGCACATAAGTTGCCATTCCAATGCATCTCAGCTGTTTCTGTTCTTAAACAGATATCACCATCCATTGAATCTGCTAATACAACTTGTAACACTGAAAAGAGAAAATTATGACCAGCATTTAGAGCAATATGTTTCTTTAGAGGAGTCTTCATATCTCTCAAGCGTATGTCATTTATCTGCTTAGAAATCCTTTCTTTCGGCTGCCTATTTATTTTACCAACATAAAATGAAGTACACACTCTGCTGACAGCAGGCAATATAAATAACATTTCTGGTTTTATCAGCATAGCCCTTCAGTCTATATGCTCTTCCAGTAGTCAGATGTACAAAAGCTTGCCTTTCTGAGATATATCTACAGGAAGTGTATAGTCTGCAGGGAAACTTACCCTATCTATTTGTCCAATGCTGATCTCTTTTTACAGTCCTATGACATATCAGCCATTTAAGATTCTTACCATTTTTGAATGCAAAATAAGGGGTTTCACTTACTATACTCCTAATACAAACATCACTGCTTAAAATTATTCAGGTATCTCTTATGATGTTGCAGACGTAATGGACATTGCTTGAATAAGTTAGATTCACTCTTGTTTTCACCTGATGTTCAGTATTTGCAACCAACAACTGGTGCTGCGGTAGCGTTGTCACCTCACAGTAAGACGCTGTCCGGTTCGATTCTCAGCTAGAGCGTCTTCTGCGTGGAGACATGCGTGAATGGGCGTACCTTCGTTGAAGGTTGTGCATCAGGTCTGGCAACTCGGCAAGTAAAAATCTACTGCCAATCATTAGTGGACCGGAGTTCCACTGTGGCAACCCATAACCGGGAAAAGCCGAAAGACACAACAACAACTGTGAATCGTTCATAACCTTCTCTGAATAAAAAGATTTCCACGTAGTATTCCTAAGCTGTTCATCCTCTCCTAACTTGTCCATAGCATCGTTTTCTTATAACCTTTCTGTAAGAAGCACTGAACTAGGGCTCTGTTTCCATTAGATAGTTTATCATTTGTATGTAACATTGAATATCCAAGTAACTAGCCTTTGAGCACATTATCATAAATATAACATGGGTGCATACTGGTACAATCTAACAAACTGTTCCTTGTACATTACTTATGATGAGCAACTGTCATAATACCTCCTCCTGCATCAAAGTAAACAGTAACATCCAAAGAACTGAACTGTTCATTCAAAAAATCTTGATGAATGGATGGGAAATAGGAAATACACCCCGGGTATCACTTCTGTGTCTCTGCTGGACAGTGGCACAGGAAAATAACTTTCTTGGGTGGTGTAAGCTATGGAACCTTGCTGGCTAGGCTTACGTAGGCCCTTGGGCCGATAGCCTAGTACCTACCTATGAACCTATGAATACTGCATAGTGAATCTTAATAAGTCCATAGTAGATTCTAAATGTCACAAACCTTTTTAAATATTGTAAACTGCCTTGACATAAAACAGATATCATTGACAAACCTATTGTAATATCTTATATGAGTCAGATATGAGAAGTTACTAGATTTGATGAAGGGTGCAGCTATGTACACGAAAGTGCTTATCTTTTAGTTTTAACACCAGTTTTTAGTTATTAATTTATTGAATTTTTGGTTTAAGAACTCAAAAATTCGTAGTATGTTTTAATTTTTTATGTGCCTTGCTCTGGTGGTTGTGATAACGTTTGCTGTCCTGTGATTTTATTTTTTACTTTATCCATCTTTAGTAGCTGTGTTTTTATTCTTTGTATATAATATATATGTATATATATATATATATATATATATATATATATATATATATATATATATTACATTATACTTCCCTCTTTTTTTGAAACTTCTGGTCATAGACAAAAAAATTGTAATATTCTGCACCTGTTCAGTAGACTTGTGTTACTGCATCTCACAGATAATCCTGACATATTAATGAACGATACTCCTTTAAGCCTTTAAGTACTACTATTATTTCCTTGATACACGACTTCTCCCTGTAACAGCAGGCAGAGAATGGCTCATAAATTTTGAAATTCAGTTTTGAAAAAACATTATAATCCTAATATGATCAATTTCTGCATCACAATCTCATTAAAATAACTTTCTCTAGCTAGTCAATATTACTCAGGCATGATGTTAAGAAGCAAGAATTAGTTTCCTCTTGCCTTGGATTCTCTGGAAAACATTGTTTATATTTTCTGTATAATCTAATTTTAAACTTTTCATTCTGTTCAGAATTTCAGGACTCCTGTAATTTGTCTTCATTGCTCAATGACAGTAACGTCATAATTGATTGGCTCACTATTTTGAAACTGCTAGTGTTTTCCATACTCTTAATATTATGCACCGACAACTAATTTTGCTTCATAATGCCTACTTTACTTTCTATAAATTACCAGCAATGCATTTGTCTTCTTCATCTAATTGCTTAGCATGTAGAAAAAAATTACTTGATTTATTTCACATTTTTGGTATTTATCCACCATGGAATTTCCTGCTGGACATTCTAGTTGACTTGTCAGTCACTAAAAAGAAATAAGATTATAGATGGTATAACTGCCCAGTCAGTAAACTGAAATAGTGCAAGGCAACAGACGATGATTATCTAGTATGTCTAATTTCTGCTTCAGGTAAGTTCTTTGCTATGCAGTATTGGTTAAGAAGATATTAGTGTGAACCTTTGGTGCACTTTTATAAAGAGCTTATCATCTTATAAACATTAACCTATGATCTTATGAAAGCGATCCCATGTCAATTAACTCTGATATATCATTGTCTACTTTTGTTCTGCTGATAGCATGTGCTTGCAGCTTTGATTTTATGCTACTCCTTCCCCTGAGGTACCATGATAACTAGGGTGTAGTTTTGCATATTTAATTTAGTCTAACTAGAGCTAAGACAATGTGTATGTCTGTTATGAAGAAGTGTACTTGCTTCTTTGCTTTAGTTTTTACCCAATATCATATGTTTGTTACATACACCATGTCGAGCCTGCATGCTTTTACATACTAAGCATGATGTGTATTAAATTCTTGGTACGTCTTTATGTAATCCATCATTTTTTTCTGCATAGACATAAAAGGAATATACAAATGTGATCAGTAAAAAAGTTCTTTTGAATTGCTTGTTTTGTTACATCTGCATGCTTCAAATAATATAAACTAAATACAGGTTTATGCATATTTTGATTTAAACTATATTATTTTAATAAAATATTATTATCTCAGCCATAAACTATTTGCTGACTATGCAATACAATTAACCAAATCAGGCTGATAACATCTTTGTATAAAATATATTTTTAAAACTTTTGTCTGCTGAATAGATGTGTTTTCTTCAGTCATCAGCCTTGACATACTACAGTTGCTATTTTAATAATGTTTTGCTATAATATAAAAGGAGGATTGCTTTTAGCATGTTGATATTTATTCCTTTACCTTGTTTTTGAAGAGCACTTATTTCTAATTCATTTGATAGCTCATTCTTCATAGGTTCATAGGAGGTTACAAGGTTAATGGCCCTAGAGCATTTACAAGCCTAGCCGTATTACACTCGTATTCCCTAACTGAGCATCTTAGATGGTCTGTATTAGTGAGTTAGCTCAGCACTGACTGCCTCTGTACATGAGGGGCATAGGTGTCACTCCCAGGGTGAATTTACGGTCTTCCATCCAAGTGTCCAAGTTTCGCTTAAATAGGGTCATTGAGGAGGTCTACTTCACATGAATTAGGAGTTCATTCCAGAGGAGAAGCAATCTCTGGGAAACAGCTGTTTCTCCAGCATGTCCTGTTAATGTCACAGGCTCGATTACGTTCCCTGGAGTGAGTGAATCTTGTTGCATTTGACTTGCGGATGTGTAGCATTTCCATTAGAGCAGGGTCAGAGACTGCTCTGTAGGCTAGGCACAAGTTGCCTCTCAGGAGCCTATAAGATACAGAATAAAGTAACAGAGCTTATTGTCTATCTACATAGGTCATGTTTTGAAGGCCCTGTATTTTCTTGGTGGTGAACATTTGTGGTCTCTACAGTTACTGCAGGTGTCTGGTGAGGTACATACAGAAGGGAGAGTTGTACTCTAGTAGTGGTCTGATGAGGGTCAAGTACAGAGGAGCTATAACATCCTCAGTCTTGGACACAATGCCCTTACTTATTAGATACACAATGTAGAAGGCTTTCCTTACCTCTGTGGACACATGGTGATCGAAGTTTAGGTTGCTATCAACCTGTGTTCCCAAATCTCACACCACTGGGTTTGATCTTGGGGGGGGGGGGCTACTGTCTATATTGTAATTTAAAAGGACATCCCCTTTGCCAAAGAGGATAATTATACACTTTTTTGCATTTAGTTTGAGTCCATGGCATACCTCTCAACCTCTTAGCACAAGAAATCTGGATAAAGCCATAAATAATGGGGGAACAAAGGGCCCAAAATAGGGACACATTTTAATAATTGCTCTTATAAATTTAGAAAGTGACTGGAAAAATGTGTCATTTACTGTGCATTTTCTAATGGATATGAAATCTGGAATTCAAATGTCTGTCATTATTTTAGTGAATTCAGTCCTTACTGATTTGAAGGAAAACAGCAAATTTTATGAGGAACAGACCAAAAATATGAGGCAAAAATCTTGACATTCTGGGAAAATCTGGACAGTTGAGAGATATGGTCCATGGCTTTTGCAGCAATCGCTTGTCTGTATTAGTCCCTTTTGTAATATATTAATATCTTTAGGGGACACAATGAATGCACCCAGTTTGACAATTGTCAGTGAACTTGGTAAGCCAAAGGACATCTAATTTTGCTTGGGCCTGCATGAAGTAGATTCCAAACAGTAGAAGGCACAGCACAGATCCTTGTGGTATACCACTGGCAACTGGTCTACTGGTAGAGATGGAATCACCAACTTTGATTCATGATAAAAAAATATCTGCAAAAATAAAAACATTTCAAGTACTACTTCACGAAGAGCACAGATTATTTTAATTTCACTATTGCTTAACTTCTCCTTACAAAGAAACTTGACTGTGTCATGTGATATACCAGGACATGATTCAATCTATGTTGTAATAAACTATCAGTTGCACAGATCAACTTGCTTTTTCATAGTGATTTGGTTAAGCTTTGGCAATGAAAAAAATATGCTGGATCTTTAATAAAGATGGCAGATTAACATAACTTATTTGTAGGAGGAGTTGGCAGAATGGTTAAGACCTTTACCTCATATTTGCATGGTACAAAGTTTGAGTCTAACCACTAGTTTATTGGCTAGGCTTGTATAGTATTATTTATTATTATTTATTTTTTTATTTATTTTAAATTTGTTGACTGGGCTTGTCCAACTGAGCTGATAGCTCTTTTTCATCGGAGGCCCGGGGAGAAAAACTCCATTAATTTTACAGTAAAGTTTACAGAAGCCATAAACAGAAAGGTTTCAAAATTTTACAAAAAATGTTTAAATGGGAGCAATAAAACAATGTCAGAAAACAATTTTGACAATAGAGAAAAAACAATATATTCATGGTATCAATTGCTGCTAACATACAACAATATTGAGGAGAGAAATGAGAGACAGATAAATTGAAAATTAGTCTAAGGAGTTTACTGTTTTTGGTTTAAAATGCCAGGTAATAGACTAGTTAAGAAGGCTAGAAAGTGCTGACAGATAAGAAGAGAAATGCAGGTATAAGAAGTAGTGGGTAGGTAGTGGACTGTCTGGGTTAGTAAGGAAGTTTATAGAGGGTGAGTACGGAGGGAAGACCAATGACTTTTTAAGTATTCTTTGGTAGCTGCTTTGAATTGTTTAAGTTGTTTGAGGGACCTAATTTCTAATGGGAGCCTGTTCCATGTAATAGGATGGTAGCTATAGAGGTTGCATCCAATTTTGGTCTTGGGTTTGTAGGCCAATAGTAGGTCTTGATTGGAGCTACAGAAAAATCTAGTGGGAGAGTAATGAGAGATGACAGAAGATAAGTTAGGACAGTAGGAAGGCTGTTATAGGCTAGAGTGTGAATAGTCTGTAGCTGAGAGAGTTGAAGCTGGTGAAGTAAATCAAGCCAGTTTAAGTGTTTTAGTGAAAGACAGTGATGAGATTTGTAAGTTTGGTGTGCTGCAACTCTAGCTACATTGTTGTAGGTTCATTCTAATTTAGCTAGGAGTGAAGAGTTGAGGTTTGTGTGAATTTGAGAGCAATTCAGTACACTGGATAGGAGGTAAGCATGAGAGAGGGTTACTTTTTGCTTTGTTAATGAGAATTTTTTTATTTCTGTATAGGAGGCCCAGTTTTTGATGAGTCTTTCTGATACAAGTATTAACATGTAAGTTGAACTTAAGTTGATCATCTATTGTAACACCTAAGAGTTTTGTAAAATTGCTGAAGTAACCAAACCAAAACGAAGCACAATGTCCTCACAAAATCCAGGTATAAGATGTTTATTAGATGCCTTTCATTCATCCACTGTCAGAACTTCTTCAGATAAAACTCTTACACAAATTAACTGTTTAAAGGTCTTTTTAAAACAATCACATGGTAAAAAATCACCAAACATTCATACCATTATCTAATTAAACATTTACGTAATTAAACATATTCCCCCAATATTAACCATTTTGTTTCCATTTTACTTCTCCTATAGCAATACAGAAACTACCATGTATAAACAGTCTATATATAAAAACTGATGTTAATAAACATATAATTCATTGCTATACATACGTATATGTTACAGTATATAAAAAATGAGTATTGTCATTTAGACAAACTTTCATCTAGATAAACTTGTAAGCTTCAAAATACATGAAACTGAACACATATTTAATCCATTATAACTTCCTGCATTTAGTCTAAGCTGCCACAATAACTCTGACCATTCCAATAAAAGTGAATCTGGTCCACCTCTACCATCTTGTTCTATCTGGTCAATCACTTTAAATTTAAACATATGTGATGTATGTTCTAAATTGTGTTTTGCTAAGGCATTATCTATCTTATTTTTCTGTATACCGTATATGTGTTCATATATTCTCTCCTTTATTTTATGGTTAGTCTTTCCTATGTAAAATGCTGAACAAGACTGACATACTGTGATGTAACAGTTTTTGAGTTACATGTATATTTCTTATGTATTTTCAGATTCTTATTTTGTACATAAAATATTCTTCCTGTATCTATATATCTGCAATAATTACACATTACATGTATACATACCAGCATTATTCATTTTATGTAGTTTACAATTCCAACTAAGCAGAATTTTTAAGTTTTTCCCTTTTCTAAAAATAATCTGTGGTAACCTATTGAATTTATCAGGGACTAGCGGCTGCCCCTTAAGTAGGTTCCAATTTTTATATATTATATTTTTGAAATCACCTGCATCCAAGTTATATGTGGTAATAAATCTATATCTGACCCCTTGCTTCTCACATGATGTATTTACATAGCCTTCTTCACTTATTATACTGTTGGTGTTACTAATAATTATATTAGTCTTAAAACTCAAGATAGGTGTATATATTCCTCTTTCTCTCTTATTCTGAACTTCATCTCTAAGTTCAGAAAACAATTCATAAGGGTATCCCATTTGTATAAACATGTTACACAGAAATTCATATTCTTCATAAAAATCTGTATCTTCTGTTACCATGCGTGCTGCTCGAACTAGCTGCCCTTTTATAACAGATTGTGGGGTGGTGGGGTGACAACTTGTAAAATGCAAAAAATGTGTTTGAATAAGTTTCTTTTTTGTGTTGTTGTTGTTTGTCTTTTGGATTTTCCCAGTTAGGGGTCGCCACATTGGAACTCTGGTCCACTAATGATTGGCAGTTGTTTTTTATAGTGTTGAGTTGCCAGCCCGACGCCCAACCTTCAACTAAGGCACGCCCATTCAACGCATGTCTTTCAAATGCCCACTCGACTGCGGGGAGGATATACAGACTCCACACAGAAGGCACTCCCAACCCATGCCGAGAATTGAACAGGAGAATCTCTTGCTGTGGGGCAACAACGCTACCGCTGCACCACCGCGGAAACACAACTTTCTTTTCTGTGTATTTTTGCTATATATTTTTTCTCATGTCTACCCTTACATAATTCAATATCTAGATATGCTACCTTTTCCTCATTAAAATTAAATGTGAATTCTAAAAATTCAGTTGTTCTATTAAGGCAATGCACCATTTCTTTTGTTTTATTCTCATCTCCTTTGATAATAATGAGTATATCATCTAAAAACCTTGTATAATATTATATCATATCCTTCATCTGGCTACTATCTAGAATAAACTTACATTCCCAGAATGCCATTACGAGATTTGAGAAACTACCTCCACAAGGTGAGCCTATTGCTACACCTGTGAGCTATAAGAATACCTTTTTCTCAAAGGATATGTAGTTATTTGTTAAAATAATATCTAATAACTCTTTCATTAATGAAATTTCATCACTAGTAGCACCATTCATTCTCAGCATCATAGATATCCATTCTATACCCATTTCATGAGGTATTGACATATATACAAATCTTTTATGTCTATTGTTACAAAGTTGTATTCATTCTTATATTACAACATATTAATATTTTCTAGACAAGTCCAGGAATCTTTACATATTTGGGTCTCCTGTTTTATATATTTCTTAAGAATAGTGTTCACAAATTTTGCACATGCGTATGTATTAGAGTTCCTGGCATCTACAAGAGCTCTCATAGGTGGATTTGGAACAGATTTATGTATTTTAGGGGTGCCAAATAAAATTGGAACTTTGGGTGCAGGCATAGTTAAGTAGTTAAATATATCTACATCAATTCTTCCTTCAATAAACATATTGTTTATATTTGTCTTAATTCGAGCGTATGCTATGTTTAACTCATTTATGGAGACAGCTCTATAAATCTCACTGCTCACAATAGATTCCATTTTCAGATTATAATCCTGTATGTCCATAATTATGACCCCTCCCCCTTTATCAGGCTTTATAATTCTAATTGAGAGTTTCCATAATTCTTTAAGCAGTTCTTGTTCTTCTCTAGTTGCATTACACTGTTTTCATACACATTCTTAGGTTTTTCTAGACAATTCCTAAAATCTATCTGACAGATTTTATCAAAAACACTAAGTAAAGGGTGTATAGGTGGATTATAATGCTGGGTATACGTAACTCTTTGTCTTGTTATTGTTATTATGTGGCAGCTTAGGCTAAATGCAGGAAGTTATCCTGGATTAAATGATATGTGTTCAATTTCATGTATTTTGAAGCTTACAAGTTTATCTAGATGAAAGTTTGTCTAGATGACAATACTCATTTTTTATATACTGTAACATATGCATATGTATAGCAATGAATTATATGTTTATTAACATCAGTTTTTTATATATAGACTGTTTATACATGGTAGTTTCTGTATTGCTATGGGAGAAGTAAAATGGAAACAAAATGGTTAATTGTGGGGGAATATGTTTAATTACGTAATTGTTTAATTAGATAATGGTATGATTGTTTGGTGATTTTTTTACCATGTGATTGTTTTAAAAAGACTTTTAAACAGTTAATTTGTATAAGAGTTTTATCTGAAGAAATTCTGACAGTGGATGAATGAAAGGCATCTAATAAACACTTTATACCTGGATTTTGTTTGGACATTGTGCTTTGTTTTGGTTTGGTTCCTTCAGCAATTTTACTTGTGGATTCTTTAAATGTTTCTTTAGCAGTACCTAACAGTTGTGCACTTGATTCAATGGGTCTATATTAGAAGCACAAAACTGCTTTTGAGCAAACACGTAAAGAGCGACTCATATTCATCGAACTGCATTTAAGCGATTCAATGAATATGTCACAGGGCAAGGAGGTAGATGGCCAACTACACGGAGTTGCCCTATCCTTCGCTATTGTGTGAACTCGGAGTTGGTATATTCAGTTAGGTGGGGTGTGGGGGGCACAGCCCCCCATGTTGGGGGGGTGTGGGGGCAAAGCCCCCCACCTAATAATGGTTTTTAATTTCATTTTTTCCGAACAGCCACGTACATTTTTTCACTAGGAAAAAATTCAATTATGTGGCCATTTGCTATTTACAGGTTTTGTATGTTATGTGTCAGCTTTTACGTAGTCACACATATGAACTTTCATTATTCTGATATAGACCCAATTCAACTACGATTGGAGTGTTATTGAGAGACGATATAGAGAAAGTGGATTTAAGGTGGTTAACAGTTTTGGGAAGAAAGAGTAAGAGTTTTTTTTTTTTTTTTTGGGTTCAATATAAGCTGGTTATTGGAGAGCCAGGCTTCAAATGAATTAAAGGATGCCTGGGTAGCAGAGATGAGTTTAGAGGTAGTATCAGAGATGGTGATGACTGTAGAGTCATCTGCATATTGTACAAGGGATGACTGAGGGCAGGAAGTTTAGAGTAGGTTAGTAACGATATTGAAAAGTAATGGGCCAAGAATAGATCATTGGGGAACACCCATTTAACAGGGAGAGGAGAGAGCAGAGTGCCATCTCACTTATTGCAGTCGATCAGTGTGTGACCTGGAAAACCAGGCAACAGAAGTAATGGAGAAGTTAAGGTTAGTCAGTTCGGTCAGTAGAGTTGAGTGAGAGACAGCGTTGAAGGCTTTTGAAAGGTCTAGGAATAAGCAAGAGGCGGGTTTGTTGTTATCACTGGCCAGAGAAATAGTGCCAATAAAGGACATAAGGGCAGTAGTCATGCTGTGCTTAGGGCGAAAGCCAGGTTGTGTGGGTGGGAGCAGGTTTTCCTGTAGTAGGTGTTGCATTTTTCCAATACTTTTGAGAGAGGTGAGAGGATAGCGATGGGTCTAAAGTTAGTGATTTCAATGGAGTTGCCCCCTTTATGTATAGGTAGATTATAGAATTTGTTCCAGATAGAAGGGACTTTTGGCTCAGAGACAGAGCAGTTAATCAAGGTACAGGAAGAGCAAGTGAGTAAGCTGCCATCTAGTATGTCTGGTACAGTCTACAGTCTATATAGTCTAGTGCAGTATAGTATGTAGACTAATAGCCTGGCATTTATCTATGAACCTGCTCATATTCATAGAATTAAGGTTATATTAACCAGCCGGTTCCAGCTACTGCAGTTCTCATTGTCACAGAAATTAACATTGTATTCATTATTGTTTAGCTGAATGAAACAGGTATTTTAGGATGTGAAATTAAAAATGTAATGCTTAAAATATTCATCAGTATGGCAAGCATCAATGTTTCTTTTACCAAGCCATTTAATCTGTTTGATATTCAGAAACATAACAACCAGTTTCATAGGGTTGATATACTATAGAAAATGCATTCCAGAACTCTATGCATTTCACAGGCACCATGTAAATGAGAAATATGTTCTGCTAAGTTGTCATATATCTGGAACAGGAAAGGTACAGACTAGTTCTCCAAATGAGTCCTGACACCCATATCCATAATTCTTGAAGAGGAGAGTGATGGAGAATGACCCTTGACTACACACAGAAGATACAGGATTGAAAATGCAGATTAGCAATAAATATTAATAGAACATTCTTGTGTGTGTGTGTGTGTGTGTATATATATATATATATATATATATATATATATATATATATATATATATATATATATATATATGGATTCACTTCAAAAGACTGAAACTCAAAACACTGAAACCAAAACACTGAAACTTCAAAATCTTGAAAACTCAAAGCACTGAAACTCAAAACACTGAAAACACATATCAAACATATACTGAGTTTAAACAACATAAATGATAGCACTTTCCACCAAGTGTAAGTATATATATATATATATATATATATATATATATATATATATATATATATATATATACATTAACAAGAATGGCAATTGAAAAATACATCTCTGGCTGTCTTATAAATTCATAACTTCATAGGTAACTGCTAGGCTAGCTGCCCTTACAGGCTATTTTAAGCCTAGACAATTTTCTTTTTGTGCTCAAAATAACCTCATTTGGTTCTAGACTGACATTACCCAACCCATGGTTTATAAATATATATTACCCTATTGAGAATAATTGGGCTTATACCACTGATAATTTTAGGGGGCCCATGCATGGAATCACGCATTTAGGAGATGCCTCTAAACTGCACTTGAACATTTATGTTACCACTTACCATAGTTTTATAAAACTCAATAAGAGCTTTTATAAGAATGCTCAAAAGAATTTATATATATATATATATATATATATATATATATATATATATATATATATATATTATCAATTTATTTAACTTATGTTATTTATATCTATGATAATGAAGGTCAGCCGAATCGTTTCTTATTTGTTAAGATATCTATGGTAACATAAATGTACAGTTATGTACTGTTATTTTACAATTTAGGGTATAATATTCATGTTCGTAGGGTCAACTGGTATGCTAGCTTGCGTTTATGTCACTTTAAAATTTTGTGTATATAAGGAAGTGGTTCTTAGGGACAGTTCTGATGAAGTTCCAGTTAACGGAACAAAAGTGCTTAACTGTGGGGTTTTTTTGTGCTTTAATAAATATATTTTGATGGTGCAATCATTTGACCATGATTTTCTATCTGGTTTCCATGTCTGCACTTACAGTATTGGTAGTGTGTTTCTGAGTTGTTTTTCCTGATATTAGCCAGTGATCTCTGGTTCCAGTTTGTAGGATACCGAGTTTAGTTACAGGTCTTTGAGTAGGTCCCAGTAGGGCATGTTGTTTAGGTCATGTATCCTTTCAGTAAGGTAGCTGTAGGGCATTTCAGTTGTTTCATGAGTTTGGACAGATGCATGCCAAAGAGGACATTATATTCAATGAGTGGACTAATGAGGGCTTTGTGTAGCTTCACTGTGCTGTTCACGCAAGCAGTGCTACCACAGCAGCATGATGTACAGATCTCCCACCAACAGGAAGTAACAGATGACTAGACCATTTCATAATAATATTTTCAAAAAGATTATGCTTTGCCCAAAACATCTGAATGACTTGCCTATGGTTTTGACTTCAGAACAGTCAGTAGAATTGTGCATTGTCATTACTAAGTACCCTAATAGGTACGTATGAAGTACATATAGCAGAACTTATATACAGGTATTACATATGCTATAGTCCACTACTGAGCACACATATCTATATAATTTAATGTTAGTGCGCATGCACATATTGAACAAGTCAATGCACTGTTTCACCTACATGTAGGTCTGTAGACCATGTCCCATAAGTACTGTGTCCTCCCAATACAATATCTAACATGTCCTATATACCTGTAGTCACAAAAAAGAGTCATGATGCTCTGTAGTATGGCTACCCACATGACAGAAAGCCTTTCTCCACATTCCTATGACCCATCTTATGTCTCTTGTACTCTTTCCCCCTGTCATGTGCATCCTTAGCTCCCATACATATAAACTTCTTAGACCAAAAATAATGAAAAGACAGAGACCCGACATCAGCGATGATTTCAATGGGCGTACCTTCATTGAAGGTTGTGCGTCAGGCCGTAAAAATCAACTGCCAATCATTAGTGGACCGGAGTTCCGCTGTGGCGACCCCTAACCGGGAAAAGCCAAAAGACACAAACAAACAAAACTCTCATTAACTTCTAAAGTTAATAGAACAACAAGTTTTGTATCAACATGCATCTTCTGAACGATAAGAGGTATGAAATTATAATATCTGGAATTACCGGCTGTCGGTATCCCTCTGTAATTAACCAGAAAATCACAAATTATAGAAGGGATAGAGCAAAATTATGCAGCAAAATCAAATACAATCTGCAAAATTAAGGACAATCGAGAGGCATGCTCGTTCCTGACCTTCATGCTGTGTAAAGTAAAATGTTAACAGCCTAATGTGTATAAACGTGCAACCTGTCATACAAGAGAGGCATACAGAATTGGCCCCAGTATGTCTTCACTGGTACATCTCTACTGCTGTATTTTCTACCTGTAACTGGCCTTCCACATAGACACTGGACATTTGGACAGCAGATTGGCATGGTAGAAAAGGCAGATGGTAGGGGACGATGGATGCTTCTGTTCATTGATACAAATTCTTTTCACTGCTACTAAGAATGTATGCACAATCCATGGACATTGTGGTAGGACAGCAGACATAAAATGGGATTTATGCTTTTGAATTGTACTACTTTCTGAAATATGTGCTAGACCCAGTATGAAGAACCCTTGGAGATCATGTACTATGTTTGTGAGTCCACCTGCCTATTATGAATCACTTGAAAATCATATCTAGAAATGTGATTATAAGTCACATTATCAATTAACATACGCTTCATGTTTTAAATATAGTATAATTCCTTACAATAGCTCCATATTTGGATTCTTATACTATTTTAACTGGTATAGTACTTTATTTTGATTCAATACAAATATTTATCATCTAGATTATTTGAATTCCAAAAGGCTCTTATTTCTTGATCAGATACATTTTTCAAAAACAGTTGTGTGATTAGTTACAGTAATACAAATACTCAGTTTCCTAAACATATTACCATGTACCCTTTTAGCTGATGTACTTTATTACTAATATAAATGATTCATAGGGTCACATCTCAAGTAAACATTCTCAAAGAGTTTAAAGTGTCAACAAGATTTGTTGAATCATTAGGAGTAAATGTTAGGCCTTAATTTAAAATGCAGTTTGCAACAAATTTATCAGCCCATCTGTGTACCTACTTATCTGTCTACTTATATCTATTTGCCTATCTATGTATCAATGTACCTACCTAACTAGCTATCTATGTTTTGTTGACCAGAATGCCTAAATAGCTTGTGGTCAATTTTGCCTTGATGCTCAGAGAGAAAAGTTCCAATATATGCAAATGGTGACAGTTTTGAAACAAAATAGTATATCAACATCTTAAAAGTTTTTACATATACACATACAATGAACAAGATGTTAAATACATTAACATCAGTAAGCTATAAAACAAAGTGACTAACAGAGCAGTGTATGTTCAATCCTATGCAATTGCATGTATTTCTTGTATAATTAGTTGCACATCTCTGCATTTGTCATATGATCAGTAGTATGCATTTTAAACTGAAGTGCTAGTTCCTTCCTACAGTGTTACTGACCCTAGTGTAGGTATGTGTTTAATTATGTGCATTATTGCAATGTAAACTGCCTTTTGTAATGTTGCTCAATGGTGCCTGGGCTGTGGTGGAAATGGCTGATGTACAGTATACCCCCTAGTTATCAAATATATATATGTATATATATATATATATATATATATATATATATATATATATATATATATGGGTCTACTTCTATTCGCTGACAGCCCATTTCACTGAAACCCATTTCGTTGACAGCTCATTTCATTGACAAAAGTATTCAAGGCAAAAACCTGGGTTTTGCCCCCTCCCCACTGTTGTGCAACTGTGGAGTTGTTATATATAGTTGGGGGTGGGGGGGGCAAAGCCCCCATTGAAAGTGGGGCTCAGCCCCCCACCTAGAATGTTTGTCAATGAAATGAGCTGTCAACGAAATGGGTTTCAGTGAAATGGGCTGTCAGCGAATAGAAGTAGACCCATATATATATATATATATATATATATATATATATATATATATATATATATCAAATATATATAAATAAATAAATAATAATTAATTAATTAACAAATATAGAATCTGCTAAATCAATCATTACAATCATTTGTCAGAGAAAGCATATATTGAAGAATGAATAACTTTGATATTCATAATATAATCTGTCAGAAAATGTAAATGTTGATGAAGAAACAACTTTGACATTGACAATAGCTACTATCTGTGATTTGGGTTAATGCATATTTACATTTATGCAGTCTTCTAACTTTGTAATTATGCATTAATGGATTTAATAGCATATGCTGCATTATTTTAGCATTTTACATGTCAAGTTAAGTTTGCACACTGATGAACACATTCTAGGAGAATGATTACTCTCTTTAACCATACAGTAAAGGATCCAAGAATGTCTTTCTTTCCATAAAAAGGATTAATCTGTGTGTATGCCAGTTTCTAAATTTTCCAGAAAACTGGATGTCTGGATGGAGGGTGATGACAATCATGAAACCACACATCTAAGTTGGATTTCTTGCAGGGAGATGTAATCAATGCCTCCTGCAGTGTTGATGGAAAAAAAATTAGTTGTATGAAAACAGCAAACAATACTGAATATGAAAGGTTTGAGGATGTCCAATAAGAAACTCCTGGGGCAGACCTGACATTAAATGAATAAGCTGCATAGACCTTACATAGTCAAACTCACACCATTTCCAGGTAGCCATACTGATAATTAAACAGACTATAAGTTCATCAGTCAAATGGGAAAGTGTCACACCTGAGGGTCACTAGGTTGCTCATGAAGAATCATAAATAATTCACAATCAGAGGATGAGAAAACCTTCTGAATAAATATAAAGGCTAGACTGCACACTCTGTCAAGAACTCAAAACAGTTTGGAAGGTAGAGTTCCTTTGAAGCACATCTCACTGGAGCAGTGCAGTACTTTCTTACAGGAGACTGATGACTGGTTACTTGAGTATTGAAGGTCCACTGTCAACTTATCTTCCAAAAGATATGTCTGCCTCCAACCTCAGCTCAGCCTTTGACCCTCTCCCAAAGACTACAGTGCCTGAGATCCAACCGTGACTCATTCAGATTGACAGAGGTGGGTCATACTTGGTTAAGGGTGAAACAATCAAGGGGTGTGACCACTTCTGCTGTTAAACACTGCCACAAGCACATCTGGATGATCTGCACTACAGCTGTAAAGAAATTAGTCAAGAACCAGCGAACGATTATCTACATTGAGGTTGTATAAGCTCCTAAAGACCAGGTGATGATTAGACCCCTAAAACTAGTTCCACTGATAGTTTTATCTCCTAGGCAAAAAATAACTATTACTAAAAACAAAAAATAACAAAAAAGCTACAACCAGCGGCAAAAAACAGAACTTCCAACATTTAATTGCACAAATGTACACAAATGCACAACTGACTAAGCGCTTTTGCCCTTATAACAAATGGAACAATTACTATATCAATCAGAAATGTCAAGAACAAATAGCTAGAACATTGGACATTGGACAGAGATTAATATGAACAAACCCTTAATGTGAAATGGCACAAAACCAACCAGCCTAAATTAATTAATACACTGACTTTGGGAAGAAGTCCTTGTATTCCAGAAAAGAGGTCCTACTATTATTGGATGGATGGTAGTTGAGAAGAAGCCTACAATTTTTCCTGCTTCAATGATGACTTCAACGGTATTTATATTAGTTGTATCTTGTAACTCCAACATAAGACAAACTGCTTTCCTCCACCACTCTGACAAGAGCACATGAAAGGGCACCTCTCAGCTGTCACTGATTTAGTATTAGTAGAACATTCTTGATTTTCTGTCATACTTTTTCCCTGTACCTTGTAAAAAGTTTTATTTTCTGATAAATTACCGAGGGCTGCAATTAGTCAATGATGTCTATACTTCCTATTGTTCTTAAATGCATGCTGGTGCAAATGCATTATTTATTTTTAAAGTGAATTAAAAGAATATTTTAAAACTGTTCTTGATTTTAATCCTTTGTCCCTCATAGTTTTGGCTTTATTCATATTTCCTGAGCAAATAAGTTGATAGGTATGGATCGAAGGCCTTTTATTAACAAATTCCATGAGTAACTAAAACTGCCAAGTGAAGATCAAAATAAGAGCCAAGCCAAGAGTACCTAATACATTCAAAGCTCACATCATATAACAAGACTGACATGACACTGTTCTGGTAGCAGACTGATCTTGCATTGCTGTATATCACTCTACATGGGTCAATGGATGCCACTTCATAATTCACAGTCTGGGATGACAGCTTTCACCCTAGGGCTGGCAAAAGTAAGCCTAGCATAAATCAGTAGACTATGCTAAGGAATCCTAAAAGTGGGTTACCTATGCATCACCCTAACCTCAAGGGGAGTTCCAAATACTGAAGGGATTTAGTAAGAACATAAGATATCACTCACAGACACACCTCATGCCTACTAGGCAGACTAACAGGAAATCCCCAAAAATCCAAAAACAAAGAAACACAAGATGCAAAAGTTACTGTGAAGAAAGGAGATACCGACAGCCTAGCTAACTGGAATTTTATAAATTATTATATGACATTTGTGATTATTAACATGGTTT
>NC_056727.1:520043958-520113958 GCF_019279795.1 Protopterus annectens | reverse complement strand
CCTCTCTATGAAAATTAGACCACCAATTTATATTCTGAGGAAGGAATTAGATGAAAACTTGGATGCCTATATGTTCCAACAGGGAATCCTGGGAAGCATGCTGCTCAATGGCCAATAGGTTTTAAGTTTGTTCATCAAACCTATGAAACTGCTCTGAAGACATAAACAAGCATTTAAAAAGAAAGCTTATAATGAACACTTAAGGGAACCCACATAGCACTTTTAAAAGCTAGGTTCCTTCCAAGAATGTAGCATTTTTTCCACAGATAGCCTCTTTTTAATTACACCTTTGTGGGTTAAGGCAAACCTACAGATATTTTTCTAAGGCAAACCTACAGATATTTTTCCATTTGTCATTGCTTCTGCATCCTATTCATGATGCTTCTGTGCTGGAATAGTTGTGCATGAGACAAGAGTCAGGATGAGACTTAGTTTATTGAATGGTGCAGTTAGCAGTATCATTAGTTGAGCTTAGCAATACATGGAAATACCCTTTATCTGACGTGTACCAGCCTCAGAACTAAATACATTAAATTTAGGGTAAAGCCCCTGCTGTGAAGAATTTAACCCCTAATATACATACCCACACCATGAAAACAACTAAAGAAAGTGCGTGAATGCCATTTTGTATTGTCTGTTTTTATCCAAAAACAGTATTTGAAGCTTTAGTTTTTACACTAACATCTTAAACCTTTAGGTATTTATATGTTCTATCTGTGATATAACTGTTGATATATACTAAAATGAGTGAAAACTACACATGCATTTTCCCTTTGTAATATGGATAATTCCGTTGTTTGTTAGCACTTCCCAGATGTTGAATCTATAGAAATACCACATAACATACAACTGGACTGCTCTTACGGGAATTTGATCATTCATTAGTATGAACCTTGAAGATAAAACTCATTCACCTGTGGAGATTTTGAATTGGGTGGACAGGCACTCTGTTTTGCACAAGTTGTTTCTAGTTTGTTTCTATGCAATGAAAAGTAAGGCACATCTTCATAGACAGAGTTTACATCTGTTGTTTGAAGCTTCTTCATATTTTCCTGTTTTCAGTATGAAGGCCTTTCATCTGTTTTGTGACTTTTATCTCAGGTCTGTCTTACAGTCAAAAGATTTTCATAGATTTTACCCCACAATGAAATGATGAAGGTGACTCAACCAATGTGTTTCACAGAGCAGAGATAATTTCTATAGAAACTTCTAGTGTAGGGATAGTGATTAGTGATCTGCAATCTGGAAAGGTGCCTGCATCTGAATGCCTAATAGCCAGGTCTTCTCCCATGAAATAGCTGTGGGATCTCAAACTCACTCACATCCTGAAATGGAAACCTTTAGATCTTTCACTGAGCATGTGTGACTGAAGTGACTAGACTGATCTTTAGAATATTGTTGTACTTGTGGAAAGATGTGCACTTTTTTGCATGGATGTTCTCTGCAAGGAGGTTGCACATCTAAACATGCAGTGTGATGAGCTCAAATGATGTTCCTCCTGACTTTTACCTCTAGAGGAAACAAATAATCATTTCAGCAAAAGATGGACCCCTCAGGTTGAGCTTAGTGAGGGAAAAGATCATTTTTTTTCACTTCCCTGACTAAATCTACAAAATCTACAAACTTTCACTTCTATTACTCCTGTTAAGCCCAGCTTTTCTTCTGTCTGTATGTGTCCTAAAATCTACTCTCCTTCCCTATCCCACAGGCATTAAAACTATCTGATCAATGAAGGATACCTGCTTACTTATTTATTTTTCATCACTATTATAGCTAATAATCAACATTTACTTTTGCCTTTTAAATTAACTACCGTGTCCATATATTATCTTCACATAAGCAAATGCTACTATCACGACTCTTTTCTTGGCAATAACGATCATTTCTACCATGATTTACTTATATGTCCAGAAATGCACATCTGAATATGTTCTACAATGTACTTTTGTAGAAAATATTTCTAATTTTTTTCTAAATGCCTGTACTATAATATCAGATTGTACTCATTTTTCATATTCTACTTTGTTATTACCTTTGTATGTAATTTTTACATTGAATTTGTAAGCAGCCTGGAGCTTTCTTCCTGGGCTGCACTGGAAATGAATACTTCAGACCCAGTCAAACTTTCCCAGGAAACCAATGTCAGTAAATAAATAAACTAACTAGCTAATTAACTAACTAAAGATATCTACTTCTTGAATGAAGTGATGAATAAGCTTTCTGAATTAGTTATAAAAATGTCAGTAAAGTAATGCATTAACCATATGCATGTGTATTACACCATCATTTGTACAAACTAGAGAATGATGTTATTAACTGAACCTTAATTAGAGATTGCACAGTTTTGTGTTAAGCATTTCTTGACCTTTTCATTTTAGTTTCTTAGTCATACTGTGATTTAATAGAAATACACAGGTTTTGTGTAACTGCACAGTTAAGTGTTGAACATCTATTCACCTTTAATTATTTTAGATTCTTACTCATACCATGATTTAATAGAAATGTAATAGAAATGCACATGCTTTATGTGATGTCTGCAGCTGCCTGAAGAACGTGGACCAGTGTTGTCATGTTTTACCTAAAATCATACCAGACAATAAACAGACAGTGATTGCAAAATAAGCTTAGCTGTTAGATGGCTTATGAAAAATCTGTTTTAATTTCCCTTAGAGATCACTTAAGCTTTTCTTCTGAAATAATTGGTATGGTGGGGATTTAAATTATAAAGAAAGCTCTACCAGTTAGCTTTGCTTTTGCTCTCTGTGGGCCCTGGTAAAACTAAAACTTCCTTAAACAAAGAGAAAAAATAATGAGCAATTCATATAGTTCCACAAGCTGTTCAGACTAAAGGTACCACAGGAATAAGTATAAAGAATGTAAGATGATAGGCAATGAGGCATATGATGTACTGAAAATGAAATAAGGAGTGTTTGAATATAATTACAATATTATGAAGTCACAACCTTCTTAAGGATACACTTAAGAATACATTTGTTTATATAATGCATGTTCATTAATAATAGGCCAATGAAAATCTTTAAAGCATTGGTCTGTACAATATACTTCAGTGGAAACTGTGTAAGGAAGTGTGCTGGGAGAATCATTATATGCCAGACTTGTAAATCTCTTCAGAAGTTACATGCAGAGTCTGTAAAGGAGTACATTAAAATAATCAATACATGCCAGAGATCAGTGAATATCAACAGAACGTATATGACAGGCAGCTGGGTACTGTAATGGTAGGTGGAGATAATAAACAAAAGGAAAATGCAGAATGATACCAGAACTGATTCTCTTGCAAAGTATCAGATCCCTGAACTGATTTGCTTGCAAATTATGAGTGGCTGCTAAGACTTATGTATACCTTACAGATTCCTCATTATACAAGATAAGATAATATTGATGCAGGAACTTAATGTCATCAAAAGGAAGTCTGGACTGCAAAATGTAGGCATCATTTAAAGTAATAGATTGCACTTTAGGTTTATTATTTTTATGGTAGATGCCCCAAAGTAATAGAGATCACATGTCTGTCAGACGATAACATTTCTTTAGGCTTCATATTTTAATCCTGTTTGCAACTGAGTGAAATTGTTCACCCCAGAGATACCACCATCAACAAGATAGCAAACTCTTATTTATTCTTTCTGGAGATGCTTACTTTTACAAGACAGCACAACTATGTAATGCAGTCTTAGTCAACAGATTTATTCAATACTAGATTACACCACGGAATGTTATATTTTATTTTTGTGTCTTTTTGTATTTCTAGGTTCACAGTTGACAGCTGCAACAATGTGACATTTTGTAACTATGATTATGTTTACTTAAGTAATCTGTACTTCCTCAGGTATTACCAGTTTTTGCATTTTCTCTTATTCAGAGCCTTGGAAGATATAGTGTTTTATTTCTGGGCACAGCTTCTGTTTCGGTGAGACTGCCGCACTATAGCTTTTGTGTTATTACTCATAGATATTCTTAATTATGTTGTTTTGCTGTTACTTGATAAAGAATTTAGTACTTTGTCATTTTGTGATGTTGAGGCTTTGTTTAGTTGCAGTTGTAGTTATCTGTGACATGGGCTGGTGGATTCTATTACTTCAATGGCCCTTAATTCCATTAGATATATTCTCCTGCAGACTTATCACTGCTATCAGACATTGACTATTGGAATTTTGTGGGGACATGGTATGATAAGAAACATAGAGATTTATCATGTTGAGTTAAATCATGACTTAGGTTATCTCAACAGTTTAATTAAACACTGCGGCTATACTAATTTTGAGATTACAGAATGTTGGTGGTGAGGCTGTTTCACTCTGTCACTCCAAGGTTCAGCAATCTCAGGTTCAGTATATAATATATATATATATATATATATATATATATATATATATATATATATATATATATATATATATATATATATATATATATGTATGTATAAGGCACAGGAAGGTAGAATTAGTGCAGTGGGGCTTCACACCGGCAAAGATGTTTTTTTTTAAGTCAGGGCTATATAACATTAATGTTACAGCAGTCATTCTGCAGTGATATGTTGGCACATTTGATTAGTAACCCAGTATTTGGATGAGCAGCTGAGGGTAAGGAACCTGAAGATGTCCTATGGTAAAACAGATAGATTGGGCTACAGAGCCCATTTCAGTATATTTACAGAATGTATTGTCTAAACAACTACTATATGTAAAAAGTTATATACAGGATACTGATGATTTCTTGAGAAGTTTTTCTGGTTGGTTTAGGACATATAAATCCCTTGGTACTATGAATAAGTTTTTCATGGTGACTCCTGACATTCAGTCACTTTTTACTGTCATACCTAATAGCTATGACATAGATGCCATAGGGGAACTTCTAGCAAAAAATGGGCAATATTCTGGTAGATTCAGTGAAACTATATGTGAACTACTTCAGTTAGTACTAGAAAATAATTATTTTGTTTTCAGTGAAAGAATTTACCATCAGATATCTGGCGTAGCAGTGGATACTCCCATTGCCAATACCTATGCCAGTCTAGTACTGGATAAGTGGAAAACTGAATCTATATATCATGGCCCACAACAATATTCTCAGAACATTTGTTGCTTTAAGAGATCTGTGGATGATTTGTTTTTTGTTTGGCATGGTAACAGGGATGAAATAGATGTGTTCTTTAATTATTTGAATAACAGTACGGATTTATTATGTTTCTCGATGACATGTTCAGATATTAGTATTAATTTTCTGGATGTGAGAATCTCATTTGATGGGACAGAAATTCAAATTGCTGTTTATAAAACACCTACATATAGGAATAAATTTCTTAATCGAAGCAGTATACATACTTCACATATGTCTAAGAGTGTCACCAAAGCCCAGTTTGTTAGGATTAGTAGACTTAATACTTCTATAGTGGAATGTAAGAAACAAATGCAGGAACTGAAAGGTGAATTTATAGAGAGGGGCTATAATAGGGAGTCCTTGGATAAGGACATTGAATATGTCTTGGGCTGTAGGAATGACAATACAAAACCTTACTTCTCTATGAACACAATGGAAGAATCTCCTGAATTATGGATACAAACATAGATATAGGTGCGCTACGTTTTGTTACAACATATAATAAAGCTACTTTTGAGGTAAGAAGGATTATTAATAATAACTGGTGTATACTAATATCTTTACTTGAATTATGTCTCATAGTTGGCATGAAACCCAGTTTCTCATACAGAAACTGTCAGAATTTAAAACAAAAACTATGCTCTAAGGACATGTGTGCCAGGAATGGTGGGGTAATGGTAGTTAAATCAGGTACCCTTCCTTGCTACAATTGTAGCTGTTGTGATGTTATTAATAAAAATGTTTTTCAACATCCAGTAACTTAGAAGAACTATATATTTTCTGGTTTAGCAACATGTGCTGCAATGAATATAATATATCTGGCTACCTGTAACAGATGTCAAGCATTTTATGTTTGAAAATCTGCCAGAAAACTGAAAGAAAGAATAACTGAGCACCATTCATAAATAAGGAGAAAAACTGACATTAACTCCATGGCTAAGCACATTAATACATATGAAAATGCATATAGATTCTCTTTTAGGGTGATAGATAGAGTGTATAAGGATATACGAGGGGGAGACTTGAATAAAATGCTTGAGATGAAGGAATATCAATGGATAATACACCTATGTGTGGATGTTATCACCAGGTTTAAATCAGACTGCTTATTTAAAACCTGTATTAAAATATAAACAAATGTGCTTGAAATAGAGACTTGTATTTTTAAAATTATTGCTTTTAATTAGGATTGATTGTTTAATTGAATAATTAATGGCTGTGTGATTTCTGATCATATAAATATGGTTAGTATGTGTTAGTATTTTGTACACTGATGAAGGGTTTGTTTGACCTGAAAGCTCTGTTTTATTAAACACTTGTTCAGTATCAACGTTGCTTGGTTTGTTTTATACTACGTAAAACAGTAAACCACCATGTCATACAAATGTCATACTGAGATAATGCCAGTCTAAGGTGAGGAGAAAAAAATTTCCACAATAAATTTATTAAGACAATTTTGAAAACTCACACTGGGCTGCAAATTCAATGATACCAGGATTATCAATAAGAATGGAGTTTAAGGTCTAGTTCTACCTTCAGTTCATAGGATCATAGATCATAGGATCATAGATTAGTACTAGGCTAACTGCCCTTGCGAGCCATTTTAAACCTAGCCAATTATCCCTTGTGAGATTCAAACCCTGCACCTTGTGTTTGTAAGGCAAACACCTTAACCATTAGGCCACCCTCCCAACCCTTAGATTAAATAATTCATTAAAGTGTATCGCTCACATTTTGAAGCATTTTATTTTATAATTAATTTCACTTCTAGTTATACTCATGCTACAGTTGTACATGATATTGCAAAAATTGACAATTATAGTATATTGTTTGAATTTCAGTTTAATTGCTTAATCAGCTTTCTCATTAACTATACCCACAAATGATATCATGACAGGTGTTAGGCAACTTTTAATATACATTTGCAAAATATTCTGGATGAATAAAATCAACATACTTTCCTTAGATCAGCTTGTTTCTTATGCTGCTCTTATATCATTACATGTATTAATATTGCATATATTAGTTGTCAATATAAGGTGCTCCACCTGCAAGACCCAGTTGGTACCATGTCTTTTTAGAATGCAAGAAATAGCTTTCAATGCATTTAGCATGAAAACGCAGTAACCTTTACATTAATTCAGGTAGTGAGGCCTCATGGGTTCAGTCTTTCATGACGTCAAAGCACACTTTTTTTTAGCTATGAGAAAATGTTCTGGGAGGTCATCCATATCTAAAATAAATAAAATGTAAAAACTGCATGCTTTTGCATAAAAACTTTATAATTTAGTATTGCACATGGTAATTGCGGCGGTGGTGCTGTGGTAGCGTTGTCACCTCACAGTAAGACGTTGTCCTGTTTGATCCTCAGCTAGAGCGTCTTCTGTGTGGAGACATGCGTGAATAGGTGTACCTTCATTGAAGGTTGTGCGTCAGGGCCGGCAACTCGGCACATAAAAATCTACTGCCAATCATTAGCGGACTGGAGTTCTGCTGTGGCGACCCCTAACCGGGAAAAGCCAAAAGACACAACAACAACAACATGGTAATTGTACTCATCATCAAGAATTGGCCAATACATGTTAAGGTCACTGGGAAAGTTAATGTCCAAAGGATTAGAAAAATAAGGCCTGGAAAAAGTCTATATTTATTAACAATGGAAGGAAGTAACTTGATATCAGAAAAACAATCTATATGAGACAAAAATGCATGAACATGTGAAAGATAGAATTTTAAGGCATTTAATATGGAAGAAGATAGTGATGCAGTATACTGCAAAGTTCTAAAATATTCAAAATGGCTTAAGAAACATTGGAGTTCATGGTCTTTGTTAGGCTAACACACCAGGAATTGCCTTCCCTTTAAACTACCATTTTCATGACTCAATTTTCTATTTGAGAATGTATGGTGCAAATACTTTAGAATAAATAAGTCATTTCTCTTTTGGGAAGTGCAGGAGCGTAGTCAGCTAGAGAAAAATAATCATTATTTCCATTTATATTATTTATAATGGTCCTTCAATTTGCCTATATATTAATAGTTAATTTTCTAACCAACTATTCATTGGTTAAAATGGTATCTCTCAAGGTTACCTCCTTCCTCTTTACTTGTTTAACCATTACAAGGGACACTTGTTCATTCACTTAAAATTGAGTCATTCAGTCCACTTCCTTACCTTTCAGGGTGTCCCATTACCTTATGTTACACTTGCAAATGATTTAAATTGTCAACTCTACTCCCACTATAATTCCATCCCTAAATTTCTTTCAGCTTTTGAAGCCTTCTCTTCCTTTTCAGTAACAAACGTAACCTAAAATATTTATTATTTCCTGTATATATAACGTTATTAACTCTTTTCTTATAGGAGATATAAAACTCACCACATATCTAAAATATTTAGTATTATAGTCTCTCAAAATAATCTGAGCTGTAATCAATTGGATATGATAACCTTTCGGATTAATACTCAACAAGAAATCATTTGATGGAAATAAAGTGACAAATGTTTCCCCAGAAATTTATTTTTCATATATTCTTCTAGCTGTCTTTAAACATTTTCTCAAAACTTTCTTATAATAACAATACAATGGAGCCTGTAACTATGAATTAAGAGAAGTTTTTACAGTGTAAGAGCTAAAACAAAGTTGATTTCAATGAAAAATGAAGATGAACATATGTTTTGTTTATGTTCCATTTTTGGATTTTTTCTTTTATGTATTAAAATTTTGTTTACTGAGAAAACACTGATCATAAGTGACCAATATTAGTCTTGGACCAGAAATCCAAAGAAAATCATAAAAATATTTAGTGAGAGATAGCAACAGTATCATTAAAATGCACATCTGTAAAACAGTATTATCAGCTAATAAAAATGTAAAGAGTGCCTACAATTATAATGTATATTATTTACAAAAATCAAGATAAACTGCATGTAAAAAGCGAGTTGCCTGTATGATAATTATAGCTGTTTGTTCTTTCGGACAGAGAGACAGGATATTTGAGTGCTGTGAAGGTTGTTAGACAGAGGTTGTGAGTAGATAGAAGGATGCATAATATTAAACAAAAATTATGTGAGTGGAAAGTAAGGATTGGTACAATAGAGTATGCCGTGCAGAGACAGTACAAGCATTATTAAGTGAAAGAAATTGATGTAGCTCAGGTTAGGCGATATGGAGAGACAATTCTATTTGGGTGATGACAGGAGGAGGGCTTTTAGTGGAGTCCTACATTTTGAGTAAGATGAGGTGCCTATTATTTGTGGGGGAATCCTTTCCCAAAGTTTCAGACCTATTATAGAGAAGCAGTGATCTCTACAATGGAGTTTAGTTTTGGGAAGCTGCAGAGTGCAGGCAGAGTGATCATACTGTTTTGAAACTGTAAGAGGAACATTGTCAGTGTGGTTGACTAGGAATTTGAATAGTTTGGATCTGAGGAAAAGGTCAACCCTTTGTTTAACAGGCAGCTAATTCATTTTCTCATAGTTTTACAGTGGCATTCAGTTTTAGGAGACTGTGCAATAAATCGACAGATTTTATTGGTTATTGTTTGAATGCATGTGGGATTTGTTTTAATGATGAGAATATGAAGGGGGGCCATATTCAAGTTTGAAGAGTAGAAAGGGGGTGATATTATTGACCAGAAATAGGAGGGAGTTAACCTTTTTCCTTGTGTTGTCAAGGTGGAAGAAGAAGTTAAGCTAGGGGTCAAGCCAAATACTGAGGTATTTAAAAGGACTGCCCAGTTTTAAAGCCATTTAATACAATTCCAAAATTACTTCCAGTTTTCTTAAGAAGTGCACCTCTGTAGAGATCACCTCACTCATACAGAATTAAGTTCTTATTACTCACAAGTGGGTCTACAGGTAGACTTCTGGTACTTCACATGTAAATCCACAGGTAAGCACCAGGTATTCCACAGCTAGTTCTGCTCAGGTTTCATCTAAGAGGCTCCACTCTTTGTAACAAATATTTCTAAATGTGTGGGCTTCTTTCTCTTCTTTTAACCATAGATTTCAGGCTGTCCACATTAGCTATGTTGCTATATACTTTCATTGCTGTATTGACATGACCCTATGTCTCAGGTTTTATGCTATTATATAAAATATACAGCACAATATAAATTCCTAATCCAGATACGCTAATGGTTGAAAACTATAGACTAGCATCTGTTTACACTATTGTTTAGAAACTGTTTAAGAAAACCATGAAAGTAAAGCTAATTAATGTATGTATCCCTAATTACAGCCTTCTTGTTGAAGAACAAAATGGTTTCAGGGCTGGATGCATCACATTGATTTCTGTTGTCTGCCTTATTACCTTTGTGATGCCTCACCACTGGCCCAAGTAATCAAGGAGCCTCAATCCTCACCAGTGGCACCAGTGGAGAATGTACACTGTGAGAATGACAGGTATACACATAGTATTTGCCAGATGCAGCTTTTTGCATCAAGTGCAATTTCCCTTAAGAGCACACAGAGACCACAGTCAATCCAGGGCTGATTTTTCCCTATTTCTCCAGATCCCCAGTAAGACTCCCCACTGGTGCAGCTATAGAGTTGAGATCTCAGCTAAGTGACCAAGCCAAGACCTCCAGAACCATCTCTGTCCAACCAGTGCTTTGTGCTCCTATCCAAGTAGCTGACACACACACTTTGTGTTGGAGTTGCACACACACACACACACACACACACACACACACACACACACACACACACACACACACACACACACACACACACACACATCTGGGAAAGGCTGGCACAGTTTTACTAGCTATGCTCCCTTTTGCCCAGACTATAAGATAGTTATCACTGCCAAAAGACAACTCATCAGCTAATTTAAAGCCCTTAACAAAGAGTGTCCAATGTTATTTTGTAGTATTAATATAAGGAATGGCCCACAGTATCACCAAATAAATATGCAAGCACTCTCAGAACATAAATATGTCTCTACAAAGATCAGCCACAATGAAAGGTTTAAATATATTTAATAATAAATAATAAAAGAACAAAAAAAATACTCAACAAATAATTACAGTTACATCAGAGTTAAGAATAACAGGAAATACTTAAAACAACACTGCAGAACAGTCTCAAATAAATAAAGAAAACATCTAAGCTATATTTCATTATATTCCTGTCTGTATCTAAGAGAAATTACTGTACCCTAGTTAACTTACTTACAGAGCCAGGCAAGACAGATGTGGTGAGTGGGTCTTCCAGCTGATGCTGTCATTTCAAAGACAAAATTCAAAATGCCCTACCTCTCTCAGAGAGTTCTTAAATTAATATCTCAAATATTTTGCTGGGATACTTGCAACATGACATCACTTCTTGTCATCTGACTATCCCAGGAGAAAACCCCAACTGCAGCTGGTAGCATTTAGCATCTCTCTGTGAAAATACATAAACAAGGACTTCTCTTAGATCTAAGGCAAATGGTGGAAGTCATAAAATAATTTATATTCCTCCACATTGAAAGACAATACAAAAAACGTCTAGTTTTAGACATCATGTCACCTGTTGCACTGAAACCATCTTTTATGGTGCAGTTATATAATAATTTAATTTCAATTATTTTTCTTTAGTTTTGCAAGTTAACCTTCTATGTGCCATTTCCCATATGTACATTTATACAGTGTACACAGTTACAATAGTTTATATACATGTCTGTTCTTTTCCAGTAGGGTACACTGTGGATACATCTTTAAGCTGAGTTCTCTGCAACATATCTCTTCAGCACACATCTGTACAAACCATCTTATATGACATACAGTTCTAATATATTTGTAACACAAGCATATGAATCATAACCATTTATAAAATTCCAGACAGCTGTAATGGCAGTATCTCCCTCGGTCATACTTCTATATAAATCATATTAATATTTACAAATGACATATAATTATTTACAAAATTCCAGACAGCTAGGCTGACAATATTTCTTTTTGTGAAAACCTTCATCATTTGAAACGCAAAAGGAACTGATCATTGCTGTTGTATCACAAACATTGATTTTACTGTTGGCCTGGGTATACTTTGCTATCCTTTCTGGGGTTTTTTCTTAGGCAGTGGCATGGGATTTATTGTTGAAAGCATGTTACCTGTAGAAACCTCAGCCTAACATGAGCACAGCTATAAATAAGGAAGAGGAAAGGGAAGGGCCAACATACCCTGGTTTTGCAGATAAAGATAATGATGGTGTCTAATTCCTTCTTTCATATAGCACATCTTTAGTTAGAATTATTACCGATAACTATGGGATAAAGGTCACGGGATGCCGAGGCCCTATTGCATCCACCGTGTCATTTTAAGTGCTAACATCTTCACTGCTAAAAGATGATAATTCACCAAGATATTTGAAGAGATACTTGGAATGATTAAGTCTGAGTGGGAGAAGAATAAAACATACACTGAAATAAGTAGTGGCTGTGATCATTCAGTAGATTAAAGGGTCAGAGTCCTTTGCGAGTAATAGAGGATTTGATTTAAAAAATAATTGATTTTGTTATTCAATCCCTTTTGTCTTCTTTGTGGCACTGCTATTTTCATCAATGTCTCTCAAATAGTAAAATATAATTTTGTGACAAATCTTTGTGTACTCCTCATGACAATTCATTATAAAACCACAAAAGGCCTCTCTTTTATTAAGTTTTCATGGAAGAATCTAAACCATTAATTGAATATTTTTTACTAATCTTTAGAGATAGAGAGATAAAGCAATCACTTACTCTAGTGATAACTTTGCAAATCATGTTGGTCAAGACACTCACTAGTTCCTTACCAATGTCATTTCAATCCATATCACCCAAATATAATTCACAAACTGAGGGAATAAAAAGCTGTGACTGTACTTGGACTGCTGTCTGATGACGTAGATTCATTACTTACCTGTGGTTATCACATTGGCAGAATGTCATGAAATAAAATAAATGACAAGCAACATCTTACATATTGCCAAAAAGCACTTGCAAGCTCCCTGTGGGATCAACATTACCTATCAGTGAAGAAATTCAGATCCTTCTGCTGTAGTGCTGCAAATCACTCATCATAGCGGAACAAGATCTTGATGGTAAGAACAGCTGACTCATAGGAATGGTATAAGAATCTGTATATGCTTTATGCATATATGCATGAATAGCCTAATGAAAGGCCTAGAAATCATACACAAGAGTATGACTCAGAGTACAAATAAACATAATCTTCACTTTACAACTATCATCAAACATCATGCACTGATGTAGATTCTGAGACTGATATGAACTAATTATCTCAACTTTGGCAGCATCATCATTTTTCAAGGGCGACATTTAAATTCCTTCTGTCTCAACAGTAGCAATCATCATATTAACATTCAAAAACGTAATAAATGTAAAGCACATGTAGTTGTCTCATTAATGCCTTGCTATTCAGTTCTCAATTATCTATAAGATGGCAACTCACATTAATACAGATGTCTTTCACATGCGGGTAATTAATGTAAACAAAACAGAAAATAAACTACTATGTGAATAAATGTAAAATAAATTAAGAGGATATGACACTATCACTGTAAATAAGTCATTTACACATCTTGGCACATTTCCATAAAATTACACAGGAAGCTATAACAGCCACTGATACATAGCTTTGTAACTCACAACTTATGCTCAACTCCAAAAAAAAAACTGCTGGTGAATTTATTGGGCAGCAGATTTGCTATATTCTAAAGCTAGGTGACTCTATTTAAATTAGTTTGGCAGGTTATTGTGCATTCCCTTTGAGGATTCAGACATAGCTGAAGAGTGCCGTGTGATTGCCCTTAACATGGGAGGCTACTTTTACCTCAAATTTGGCCTTGGCAGACTTAATTAGTCCCCTGAGTTGTTCACTTAGTTTGTTGAAGAAACTGTTACCATACTGGGCATTGTATTTTCTGTTTTTGGCTATGATTTTCTTTGTTTTGTTATATAGTTTATTGATGTTGGGATTCCTTGAAGGTTGCTTGTTTTTATAAAAAGTCCTGTGTTTATTTCAGATCAGTACCACTGCCTCTATGCAGTTTTATACATGATTATAAATGGTTTTATTCAATGATTTCTATAGTGGGATAGCTGAAGTCACCAAGGGTCATTAATTTGAATGGATCGTGACTCGGTTCATTTAAGTAAGTGGTATGCATTTCCTGGGTCATAGGGGGCACCTATGGCTCACAAAGCTATGGTATGGAATTTTGCTTATGGTGAGTTGTACTTAGGGGATCTCAAGTGTGTCATACTGCTTGAACAACCTAGAGGTGTGATTATTTTTGGTGTAACATGAGACACCTCCACTTCCAACATTTGACCCTTTCCTTGCATAAATTAGCCAAACCATGTTGAAGGCATTATAGCCCTACACTACAGGGGTGCTATCCATGGCTTTAAACCATGTCTCTGTACCTGCACAGATGTCTTTATTCTTCAGGGTGAGCAAAACTTGCAAGGAGTGGAGTTTTCTGTTGAGACTCCTGGCACTGAGCAGTATCACTTTTACACTGCTCTTTTTTTGTTGGATAACAATGCCTAAAAAGGCACTAATGAGGTGGATAATATTTTGGCCAATATTGAAAAGCCTAGAAGGGAAAGGTGTAGACTATCCTTGGCAAAGCATTGTAGTCTGTTAACCATATTTTCTCAGGCTGACAATTACTGTACCCCTGTCAAATGACATCAAAACCACAAAAACAAAGCCAATTATAAAAATCAATTATTTTTGAACACACTGTGGCATCATCCTTGGAGAAGGTACAATGCTGCTCAATTCTAGGCTTATACTGGCCTAGGTCACATAGTCCTTGAACTTCATCATGTCCCTCTTCATATAATCTAGGGATGTATGTTTCAGATCATTTACTCTCAAGCGTGTGGTGTACGCCTGTAATCCTAGCATCCTGAGAGGCTAAGGGTGTTGGATTGAATCACATATCACACATATGGACTATGACTGAGTCATACTGGTGCTTCAATGACCTGAGTGCATGTATGATCTAGCAGTTCGTGGCTAGGCCCTGACAGGCATCTGGCTGGAACTCTCTTCTTCTCCTTCAGCCTGGTGAATTGGACATCATGTGTCTCACAATGGAGTTTCCTCTGACCAACATGTTGGACTGATTCATTGTCTGCCTTTTGGGCTTAGCTGCACAGACACTGTGAGTTGAGCCTGAAGGTGTCATTGTTGGTATTTATTTAGTGGTGTGTTTTGAGGTTGCTAAGGGTACTCATTGTACTTACTGCTTCTGGTATGCCTTTGAGGATTTAGTTTGGGTAGTTTACTTTTAAGAAGTTGGTTGATATAATGGTTGGCATAATAGTTTAAAATGTTTTGCTCATACTGACAAGCTATAGAGTTTGAGTCTCACCTGTGAAAAGAAAACTGGCTAGGCTTACAATGGCCCACAAGTGCAGCTAGCCTAGTACTTACCTATGAACATATGAAGAGCTTCAGCATATGCAGGTCTATGTATTTGTTCTGTAGTGTGTGTGTGTGCGTGTGTGTGCGTGTGTGTGTGTGTGTGTGTGTGTGTGTGTGTGTGTGTGTGTGAGAGACAGGTATTTTGCAGCTCAGCACTTCTGACAACTTGTTTGGCAACTGTTATGCCACAAACTAGTCTATTATTAAAGAATGTTGCAACTTAACAGATTCATTGCTTTTAGCTTGTTTCGGTGGTGGATAAACAACATACAGATACTGTGGATGTGAGATTTCAGCCTCAATAACATATTCATGCAGACTTAGGGGTATAGAAGAAATGTTATCGCATGACATGAAAATTCCCTGAGTTAGTATGCATAGATATACATTGCATATTACACCATGTGGCAGACAGATTCATATATATATATATATATATATATATATATATATAATATATATATATATACATATATATATATATATATGTATATGTATATATATATATATATATATATATATATATATATATATATATATATATATATGGTTCCCCTTCAGAAGGTCGAATGTCTGAAATCTCGAAATGTATTTGGTCGAGACGATCTCGGAGTTGGAATAAATAAGTAGCGGGGTGTGGTTGGATGCAGGGGGGCTTGCCCCCTGCAGAAACATTGTTTTGTGTTTTGATGTTTTTTTTATTTCCCCTTCAGAAGTTCGTGCTTCTGAAATTCGAGCATATGGCTTTGGCCATATGCATTTCAAGATTTCAGCCGTTCGACCTTCTGAAGGGGAACCATATAAATATATACAGATATATATATATATATATATATATATATATATATATATATATATATATATACACTACTCTGTCAGTGTTTTCATTAATGACTTACTTGAGTAATGAAATGACTAATTCCATGCTGAGCTTGGAAATGAAAATACATGTTTCTGTTCTGAAATATTTTCAGAATACTTTTGGCAAAACCTGCCATCCAAAGTAACACTTTCTATTTGATACTGTAGTACTTAAGTTGATGGGAAGGGGGCTTTATTATTTGTCTGTTTGGCTGACTGATTAATTTAGCTATGCTGTGTTTTGTTTTGGGTGGTGTTAGGATGCATAATGATGTGATTTTAGGGTTTGTGTAGCAGATGTGATCAGCTTCAACTTGTTTTATAGGTGTTTACATTAGGAATTAATGGTGTGTGAATGGGTCTTTTGTATCTAGTATGGATAGAGTAACTGCTGCCTGATTCTTGGATACATATTTTTATTGTTGCATTACTTTCCCTTTGCTTTATTCTCCAAATGTGGTGATCAGTGTTGTAGTTTTTTTTCATATAATGTATGGTTAATTCATTAGTTTATCTGAATGATACATACTGTAGCTCTATCTTGTTAACCATACTATAGGTTTATAACCTTTAAACACAGTTTTTATCTTGTCTGCAGAGATTCTGTGTATTTTATTTCACTTATTTTCATTTTGTATGTACTATTTTGTGTAACATTTTGTTGACGATTTATGCAGGTCTACAGAGTGCAAGTATAAACGGTAGCTAAGTGAAGGGCTTTCTCTGTATTTGTATTATCATCATCAACCCCCTTCTTTCCAATTTTCTACATGAATTCAGGGTGTTGGGTCAACTGTCACCCTCTCTCTTGATTCAGTTCTACTCCAATAACTTCTTCAACAGTCGTACTTCACTGTCACAGGTCTTCACTTAATTACTCCATCCATCTCTTTGTCGGATGCCTTTGTTTCCTCTTGCCTGCTTCCTGTCTTTCCAAAATCTTCTTTACCAGATTGTCTTCTGCTTTTCTGCAAATGTGCTCGGACCATCACAATCTGTTCTCTTTGACCTTGTCTGCAATTTAAGCTACTTGGGCTTCTGCTCTGATGTCCTGATTTTTTCATCTGTCTCACAGTGTGCATCCTACTACCTGTCTCAGCCACTTCATCTCCATTACCTGTAGATTTTGCCAGTGCTCTGCATTCACTGTCCAGGTTTCTGTACTATATAGTAGTACTGGTGACATCACTGTTTTACACACCTTACCTTTCAGCTTCTTTGGCATGCTCCTGTCCTACTCTAGCCATTCTGATTCCAGCTTTGACCTCCTCATTCAGACTTCCCTTCTTCTCAACCACCTTTTTACTTACTTTGGCTTTACAGCGGTCTTAGTACAGTGTCATCCCATGTGCTTTCAGATTTGCATTCACTTTCCCCATCCTTTGCTGAAGTTCTTATTCAGAGTCTGTCTGTAATTCCACATCATCTGCATACACCATCTTTGTTGAAATGCCCCCTCCTACCTGTTTGACAATGTAGTGGGGTCTGAGCTGAACGTTGATGCATGCTCAGTTCCACTTGGAAACCCTCTGCCAGTCTGAAAACTGTTTATATTTGTATAATTAGGTCCCTGTTCACAGCCTGCACTAATTCTGCAAATGTTTATGGATTTTGAAACATTACACGACTACCTAAATTAGCTTTCTTGGGACCTTGTCATATGCTTTCTCAAAGTCTCGAAATGACCACCTCAATTTTTTTCTCATCTATAGTCTCTTTTCAGCTATCTCTCCCACTGCAAACAATAGGTTGAGTGTGCTGCATCCTGATCTGAATCCATGCTACTCATCTCCCATCTTACTTTCCACTACTTTGTGTATTCATTTATCAATCATCCTCTTCATAACTTTCATGCAGTGTGATAGGAGTTTGAAACTTCTGCATGGCCCAGAGTTGTGGCTGTCCCTTTTGTTCTTGTAAAGTGGTACTAGTATGCTTAGTCTCCAGTCATCTGTGATACACCTTTCTCTTCACACTGCTATGAGTACCCTCAGGAGTCATTTCTTCCTTTACTCATCCAACATCGTCATCATAACTGTTGTGAGCTAATCTCAGCCTGCTGCTTCCCCGACTTCATTTTCCATAGTACTATTCATACTTAATCCAGAGTGGGCATCTCTTCTTCTTTCATCATAAACTGTACCTGTAGCAGTACAGCTTCTATGGGGTTTTCTTGATTCAGAAGCCGTGTGTCCCTCCTTTCTTAGTAATATACCTATGCTCTTATTTGAATTCCTTTATACCTTGTTGTACATTGTTTTAATTATATACAGATTCAATTTCTACTAAGTTTTGCATCCTGCTTTTAGAAGTGTAAATAGTAATTTCCAGGAAAGAAATTACTTTCTCCTGGATATGGCAGATAATTATTTAATACAAAAGATTAAATGCTTGTGGCCAGAATATGCTTGCCTACCTAAAAAAGATGCAGTCATTTGGTCAGTGTATCTTTGGGATAATCAATGGGAGTTTTCTCAGAAGTGAATCCATTTATTTATCTGCTGAAAGCAAATGAAAGGTTCTGCCCTTGATTGATATAACTGTAACTATGTTACAGTCTTTGGCAGTGCTTCATTTGCTGGCAATGTTTACATCATAATTTTACAATGATGCAATATGTAATGTAGTACTGGTTGGTGATGACTGCCATTTGTCAAAGTTAGAATATTTTTGGAGGTAGTCGATGCTTCTTTCTGTCTCTCTCTCTCTCTGTATACATACAGGCACAGATCCACACAGACACGTGTACATAGCGATACGAAATACACAGAGATGCATACATCTCTAGCTTCTTTCCAACTCTCTGTCTCACTGCAAACATCAGGTTGGTTGTGCTACATCCTGATCTGAGTCCAAACTGCTCATCTCCCATCTTACTTTCTACTGCTCTGTGTATTCATTTATCAGTCACCCTCTCCAGAACTTTCATGCAGTGGGACTGGAGTTTGATATCTCTGTACCGCCCATGGTTGTGGACGTCCCCTTTGTTCTTGAACACACTACATAAGTATGCTTATTTTCCTGTCAGCTAGGATACCCTTTTCTCTCCATTCTGATATGAGTACCCTGTGTAGTCATCTCTCCCTAACTCACCCAACCACACACACACACACACACACACACACACACACACACACACACACACACACACACACACACACACAGAGGTATGTGTATGTGTATAGAAAGAGACTGACAGACACAACATATGTGGTTACAGACACAGACACACACAGGCATGTGCACACACATTTAATGCTAACACAATCAAAGTTTGCAGAAGTTTAAAGTGTTTGGAAAAGGAACTCTGTATACCCTAAAATGCATTTGAACTAAGGTGAGATACAATCCTGCTGTTTATGTTTGTACAACAAATCTGCAGTTTGATGCCATATTTTCATTCTCTGTGCTCCATCTGAAATAAAATTAATTTTTTGTTTGGTATGAATGGGGGGTTTTCTACTTAGAATCTATCTTTTCGTATGCATATTTTTATGTCTTGCAAACACATCCTCAACATTTCTGTCAATACCTTTAGACGTCAAACATTGGCATTTTAAAAAATTACCTCGTCCTGTAACATCACCATTACTTCACATAATATTCTGATGCCATTTTTATAAAGACCTAAACAGAGGCTTTTAATGTGTCTTATTTCTTCTTAAATAATCCAACTTTCTTTAAATGGGACATTATGAAATCAGCACTATACTACCAGTATTATATCTCCCCTTAAGTGATTAGATAAAGTAGGAAAAGTGCTAATTAGAGGGAATCACAGTTTTTTTCTTTCTATTTTTTTTTTTGCTGTTAATCTGGCATCTTTGCCTGTGTGTGTGTGTGTGTGTGTGTGTGTGTGTGTGTGTGTGTGTGTGTGTGTGTGTGTGTGTGTGTGTGTGTGTGTGTGCGTGTGTGTGTGTGTGTGTGTGTGTGTGTGTGTGTGTGTGTGTGTAGAGGGGGTACCTGTCAGTGATAACACCAACTGCCTTGCAGTATCACAAGGCAGGCCTACACAGTTTACAATACTTATTATAAAATTATTAGCATAGCAGTTATGCCACTTAAGATGCAAAACACATTATATGTTCATTCCTCTAGCTGTTGTTACTTGCACCTTCTATATTATGAAGCTCATTTTAGGACAGTAGACTCCAAGAATGGGAACATGCTCATCTTTATATCAGCATGTGTACTAAGGACAGTAGTAGTAACAGTCGCTTCATTTCCTTTTGATGAAACAAACATACTTAATTGTACTAGTAAATTAGTTTAACCTGAAACACCAGTTCCTTCAGTTTATGCACAGTGGCAACAAAAGGATATCTAATAAAATGCACAGACAGATCTTACAAGACAGATTGTCAGATGGAAGATAACAGCTGTTATCATCTCCTAATGCTTTATCTGCTATTGCTGTCTTATCTAAGTCTGATAGAATAGCTTGTTGACTGTTTCTTCTGCTGACTGGGAATGAAATATAATTATGTTTTCATAAATGAACCCTGCAGATGACTTTCTGCTGTTTCATCGTTCCCCAGTAGTTTTCTCTGGCAATGGCCAGCTTTTTTAAAATGTATGTAATCGACAAATTAAATACTAATACAGATATTATAACAGCTTGTACATGTTATTAAATGACTCAGTCAAAGCAGATCCTGGGAATGCAGCATGCAAAGAGACATGGAAAGTGACTGGGTTCCAGGTGTCAGGCAGTTATTGACATATCCAACTGGGGTACCTGAAACTGTAAAATCATCTTTTAACTTTGATAATTAAAAAAACTCTAAGGGCAAAAATGACTTTGTCTTTAAATTCTGACCAAACTGAACCATTAAAGAATGCTATAACTGATGAACTGATATAGCCTGCTGCACTTCTAGATGCAGATAAGTTTCAGCAATGTGATTTTTTAGGGTGAGAGGGACATGGCTGGATATTTCAGCCTTCCTAAAATGACAACTGGTAGAGTTAATGTGGCAGGCAATAGTGTTATTAAAATGGGTGCTATCAACTCTGTCTCACTCACACACACACATACTCATACTTACACACACACACACACACACACACACACACACACACACACACACACACACACACATGGAAATATACTTTCTTAGCATGTCTTATACTCATGTTTCACTGCAGTGCTTACCAGGGTCAGCAGTCTGAGTCGTTTGAAACTGCCATCAATCCGGTGCATTTTTCCCATTAATATTTATAGCTGCATAAACCTAAAGTGTTGTGTATACTTACATATTCTCTGTACTGCTCTAAATGGAAATTTCCTAATACAGACATCTGCAAATCACCATACTATGCAATTTACTCTGCAGCTCACTGTACTAGGATCCTAGTGCAAATCACCACCTTATGTCACATGCCCACATTAACACATTAAACTGTGGCACCAGACATTGTGCTCCTCATAAGACAAGAGTTGTGTCAGTTGGCAATGAGGAGTTCTATGAATTGGTGAAGCATACCCTAGTATGTTAAGCAACTTGTGTGACTGTACATACTTGGATTTAGTTATGAATCCCTGTCACAGAGTGTTAAGATTGTTGTCTGACTATATTTGGAATTAGAGTGATGATAAATCCCTATTGAGATTACCTGCCAAAATGTACACATTCCATATTTATTATTGTTTCTCTAATAAGCTTTTTGTGGGATTTAATCCTTTTCCGGTGGCATCACAAAGCTCCACTGCTGCACAAAGTGGTTCAGAACCCCAAAACACTTGTTTCAAAACCAGCCTGTGACATATTTCTAGACTTCATCCTCACTTCATTAGCATACCAACAGTTCAAATAAATGGGGTACCCTAAATATTTTCATTGTTGATTATTAGTTACTGCAAGATGATTGTTGTAAAGCCTAATTTTGCTATCAGCTGTGAGTCTTATATCTCTGCTTGTGTTTGGCTAATTTGCATTGTCTTGCCAGTCTCTTCTGGCACCGTCTAATTGACTTTCAAGTCAATCAGATGGCAGTAGAAGACAATGACACGATACCTTTGAGTCCTCAGCTTCAGTCTTCTGAAGTATGATGACACACATTTTAAACAGCACTTCCAGGTTTTGTTCTGGAAGATCTCTCTCACACACATGCACACACACACATACACACACACACACACACACACACACACACACACACACACACACACACACACACACATGCACACACGCACATGCACACACACACACACACACACACACACGCGCACATGCATATGCACACACACATGCGCACACACATGCACATGCACACACACACACACACACACACACACACACACACACACACACACACACACACACACACACACGCACACACGCACACATGCACACACACACACACACACACACACACACATGTGCATAAAAGTACATATTTTCGCTGTATGCTTCTGTGTGTATTTGTGTGTTTTTGCCAGTGTCTGTGTATAAGTTTGTTTATGGGATATAAATTGTCTGTTAAGACTACCTCCACAGCACCAGGAATTGAGGCAGAAATAACTTTAATGTGTTGTAAGCATGAATAATATGGATTTTACTTTTTAATGTGTGGACTTTGTCATGGACTCCATTTTAATATTTTTCTGCATGTTTTGTGACTTTTCAAGAATTTTTGCTAGTGCTTTACATTTTAAGGACTTTCATCACATCAAGAGTATGCATTTGCTAGTTCATCAGCTGGTATCCTTTTGTAATGTGCTGTGTTTTCACCTGGCTTGGTTTTACTCTACTTAGCTACTTTTTGCAGTTGCTTTAAGACTCCACACATCCACAGTCCATAGGGGGTCTTCATGGAAAGGTCTCATAGGTTCATAGATTCATAGGTTGTTACAATGAAGTTGGTTGGAAGATCATTGTAGCCTAGCAACTGCACTTCCCTCTTCTTGTTATGTTACCCATTTTCCATGAGGGTTTGTGAGTTAACACCGGAAGTGTATTTGTGGTTACACATCCACTCAATCAGGTTGTGTTTGAAGAGGGTGAGAGTAATACTTTGATTTAATATGAAGGGGACTCTGAGAAGAAATATAATGTCATCATGCTAAGTTTATGCTACAGACAAGGTTAAGGTCTTTAGCACAGGTCTTCACAGTAATGCCAGTTTTGTCAGAAGGATAAGTGCATTTGAGGCTGTGTAGGCCACTCTGAGGTCAACCCTAAATAGTCTTTATGAAGCAGACAGGACAGATGGAGCTCTACATTATTTTGCAAGGATAATGGAACAGAAAGACACTAACTTTCCTTCTGAAAAAATGTTGGGGTTTTTCAAGATGAATCATATGTCATGATAGGCACATGTCAAACTGAACAATGCATTCTATAATAAGTCATAAAGAAGGAGTAGAGAGATACAAAACATTCCTAGGCCAGCATGAAATCCCTTTACTGATCAGCTGAGCTAAATAGAAGGAATGCCTAATAACTGTTGTTCTCTGGTGGTAAATGTAGAGCTTAGTGTCAATATATTTGCCAAGATCTTTGATAACAATGTCTGTTTTGAAGGGGATATCATTAATGGGTTAGGTAACATGGTGTTCCTGCTGTAATAGCATACTTTTTGGCATTTATTTATGTTATTTATTTATTTATCCATTGATGATCAGGTTAGTCCAACTGGCCTACTGGCCTCTTTTCAGAGGAGACCCAAGATGATTTTTACACTACTAGGGGAAATCCATCCACTGTATCTGGGAACTTCCCCTACTGTTTTTGATAAGAGCTGTGAGATCTTTTACATCCACCTGAATTACCATCAACTCTAGCAGACAGGACATTGGTTTAATGGCTCATTGGAATGAGACCTAGCATGAGACTATGGTTGTGGCACCATATGTTTGTATGTGTTAGTCCTCAGGGAACTTGATGATGGCTACAGTCATACAGTCATCGGCAAATGTAGCCGGCAAAGGCTTTTGCCATGCATTTTGTTGTCAGATGAATAAATACTAAACAGGAGCAGCTCCAATACAGAGCCTTCAGGGACACTGCTGGTAATAAATCTTTTTGAGGAGAGTATTCTGCTGAGTTTAAATGAGTTGCATTGCTCATTTACAATGCAGTTCTGAGGCACATATAATTAATATACCACAGCAATGAATTGCATTAAATCCCTGATGCGAATCCCTGTGACTTATGTTATGCCACATACAATGCAGTTCACATATAATTAATATACCACAGCAATGAATCGCATTAAATCCCTGATGTGAATCCCTATGACTTATGTTATACCACATACAATGCAGTTCTCATATAATTAATATACCACAGCAATGAATCGCATGAAATCCCTGATGTGAATCCCTGTATCTTATGTTATACCACATACAATGCAGTTCTGAGGCACATATAAAAAATATACCACAGCAATGAATCACATTAAATCCCTGATGTGAATCCCTGTGGCTTATGTTATACCACATACAATGCAGTTCACATATAATTAATATACCACAGCAATGAATCGCATTAAATGCCTGATGTGAATCCCTGTGACTTATGTTATACCATATACAATGCAGTTCTCATATAATTAATATACCACAGCAATGAATCACATTAAATCCCTGATGTGAATCCCTGTGACTTATGTTATACCACATACAATGCAGTTCACATATAATTAATATACCACAGCAATGAATCGCATTAAATCCCTGATGTGAATCCCTGTGACTTATGTTATACCACATACAATGCAGTTCTGAGGCACATATAATTAATATACCACAGCAATGAATCACATTAAATCCCTGATCTGATTCTCTGTGACTTATGTTATACCACATACAATGCAGTTCTGAGGCACATATAATTAATATACCACAGCAATGAATCACATTGAATCCCTGATGTGAATCTCTGTGACTTATGTTATACCACATACAATGCAGTTCTGAGGCACATATAATTAATATAACACAGCAATGAATCGCATTAAATCCCTGATGTGAATCCCTGTGACTTATGTTATATCACATACAATGCAGTTCACATATAATTAATATACCACAGCAATGAATCGCATTAAATCCCTGATGTGAATTCCTGTGGCTTATGTTATACCACATACAATGCAGTTCTGAGGCACATATAATTAATATACCACAGCAATGAATCGCATTAAATCCCTGATGTGAATCCCTGTGACTTATGTTATAACACATAGAATGCAGTTCTGAGGCACATATAATTAATATACCACAGCAATGAATCGCATTAAATCCCTGATGTGACTCCCTGTGACTTATGTTATACCACATACAATGCAGTTCACATATAATTAATATACCACAGCAATGAATCGCATTAAATCCCTGATGTGAATCCCTATGACTTATGTTATACCACATACTCAAATCCTTAATCCATTTGAAATCACTACAGCACTATTACCTACATTTTGATAACTATTGGGTCAGCTTTGCAATCTTTTCTTTACGTAGTGGACCCTGGGCAGTTTTATTCATTACTGACAGGATACTTAGTTTAAGATGACCATGGATCCAGGATTTTCTGACACATAGTTTATGTTATACCACATACAATGCAGTTCACATATAATTAATATACCACAGCAATGAATCGCATTAAATCCCTGATGTGAATCCCTGTGGCGTATGTTATACCACATACAATGCAGTTCTGAGGCACATATAATTAATATACCACAGCAATGAATCGCATTAAATCCCTGATGTTATTCTCTGTGACTTATGTTATACCACATACAATGCAGTTCTGAGGCACATATAATTAATATACCACAGCAGTGAATCACATTAATTCCCTGATGTGAATCCCTGTGACTTATGTTATACCACATACAATGCAGTTCACATATAATTAATATACCACACCAATGAATTGCATTAAATCCCTGATGTGAATCCCTGTGACTTATGTTATACCACATACAATGCAGTTCACATATAATTAATATACCATAGCAATGAATCGCATTAAATCCCTGATGTGAATCTCTGACTTATGTTATACCACATACAATGCAGTTCTGAGGCACATATAATTAATATACCACAGCAATGAATCGCATTAAATCCCTGATGTTATTCTCTGTGACTTATGTTATACCACATACTCAAATTCTTAATCTATTTGAAATCACTACAGCACTATTACCTACATTTTGATAACTATTGGGTCAGCTTTGCAATCTTTTCTTTACGTAGTGGACCCTGGGCAGTTTTATTCATTACTGACAGGATACTTAGTTTAAGATGACCATGGATCCAGGATTTTCTGACACATAGTTCTCAGTTACAGGGTTTCACATGTCATATTTATAAGTAGGATATGATATCTAAACAAAAGTATTAGACAGAAGGGTGCATTACAATATTCTAATATAATATGTGTGTAATAATCATTACGGTTTCAAACAGTGCTGATAGAATCAAATTACAGAAACACTTAAAGGAAGACATTAATTCAAATCTGAGTTTATGCACAAGGTGAGAACATCCATCCATCCACAACACCTTTTTCCATTTTTGCACATGGGGCCGGGTCTCATTTCAACATTAAAAATCATCTTGAGCAAGGGTTTTCACCACTGGTGACTAGTCCTGCCACGGTTTTTCATCCACATCACACACTTGCATGCACATTCATACCTATGACCAATTTACAGTGTCCGTTCCACCTACTGCATGTCTTTGGAATGTGGGAGGAAGCCGGAGCACCTGGAGGAAACCCACATGAACACAATGTGGACATGAACACTCCACACAGAGGGCACCTCAGCCAATAATTGAAGTGGGGATGCTTTTGCTGTGAGGTGACAATGCTATCTGCTGCACCACTGTGCCACCCAGTTTACAAGGTGAGATACCAAATTTATTTTTTGCAGATATGCCTGGATTGTGCCAAGTCAAACAGGTCTGGAATGAAATCTTTCCTCTCAACTTGCATACAGTGAAAATAGATGCAAAGGCTCTTGAATAGTACATACAGCAAGCCAAAAATCTGGACAGGTAATTAGCATAAAATTTAAATCCCTAATAAAACATGGTTCCTCCCACTTCTAGTAAATCTGTGAGATACTACTTAAGACTCGTAAAGTCTGTAGACTTTACTAATGATATTGGAAAAAATCTTCCTCCCATAGACATTTATTTTTGTTTCTGAAAAAGGGAGATATAACATGTGGGTCTGCTTTCTTTAAATTATTGGTATTACCAGTCTCTGTGGACATGTCATCTTGTTTCCTGTGTTCTAAATAACCTCAAGAGGTGTTGTAAATTAAGCCTGTAAATAAGAATGCACCTTAAAAGCTAGGTACATCCTGTAAAGAGTTAAATCATGCCTAAAGATAGGAATGTTCCTCCAAAGTAGGTACAATTGAGAGCTCTAAATGAAATTAAATGACAGCTTTAATTTTCTGAAGGATGCAGTTATCAAATCAGATTAGCTGAGATGCAATGCCTTAATGGTTTAGAGAAACCTCAGCACAATGAATAGAGGATGTCAAAGGTATATTCGCTGTACATTGAAAAGAAGACCTATGTTGTACATTATAAAACCTTACCTTTAACAGCAGGCAAACATTCTGTCTCAATGACATACCTAAAGACAACGGATTAGTCTCCATGAATGATAATGACCTCAAATTGAGGTTTCTTGTAAGATAATTTGACATGATTGTGTAGAAGTCATTCAATCACAAATGATGGAGAAGACAAATTCTTGCAACAGTACTCATTGCCAGTAAGCAGTAAGATGTTTGAAGGCGAATAAGCCACCCTGCACTCTGCATATTAACTTTCACTTGAGCTACTGCTAACTCTGGATGACAGGACTTCTGTTTAATGTTTCATGCAAAGAAGGCACTTCAGGAGTGTACCACCTAACTTATAATGTAAGTGTCAGCACTGGACAATAAATCTGCGGACCTTGTGTAAGAATAGAATCAACAGTTTTTTCATTTTCCAGCAACCCAGCCAAGCATGCAACCTGTTCAGCTTCTGACAGTGATTAAGTTATTTGAAAGACTCTGTAGCGATGAAAGGTTGCAGTTTGGTGTATATATTATAGAAATCATATGGAACAATTGCCATTTTCTGATTTATATCAAAAATCATGGATCTCGTTCTGTCTTACCATTGTCTCCTGTGGTGTCACATAATTCAAGTGATTGCAAAGGCCCTAATCAACTGTATTAACATACTAAGGTCTGCTTATATTCACTAGTTCTTTTTTTCTTCTTCTTTAAACTATACACCCTGGAAGCCTACCTCTAACTCATCTCTATATTTTCATCTTCATCATGAATCCTAGCACCATCATCTAATGCCGTCACACTTTTCACTATTAAACTTTTTAAATTACAGGCACCTCTGCAATAATCAAGACATTTTCCCTGCTCGGTCTTCTCTCTTTCTCTCCCTATCTTGTAAAACAACTGTAAACAAAAAACTCTCAATATATACAATTCATACTCTCTTCACTACAGTCCTGTTCTGCTAGTTTTCTTCTTGGTATTATCTCAGCATAATCATGATTGTGTTGTGTTAGTATCATTGTACCATTCAGTGTTTCTCCCCTGGTTCTTAACATTGTAATTCTGTCATCACATCATGTTATCGTGTTATGTTAGTATCATTGTACCATTTGATGTTTCTCCACTGGTTCTTAACATTGGAATTCTGTCATCACATCATGTTGTTGTGTTATGTTAGTATCACTGTACCATTTGATGTTTGTCCACTGGTTCTTAACATTGTAATTCTGTCATCACAAGTTATTCTTCCTTTTGCCATTGTTATTATTTCAATATTGCCATATTCTGTGATGCTATTACTACTGTACTGTTAAAGCTTATTTTCCCCAGGCCTCCACTGAAAAGGGTTTTGCACTTAATGAGACACTCCTGGTCAAAAAATGCAATAAATAAATAAATAAATAAATATAAATAGATAAATAAATAAATAAATAAATATTAATAAAAAATACACCAGAAATGCTCATTAGCCCAGCGTTTTGGGCATACATTTTAACATGACCTTATAGTGACCTTCTTTCTCATTTTATTTACAAATACACATATTAGATGACTCTTAAGACATTCAGCAAGCCTACACATAACAATGGTTCACTTTCAAGTGTACTTAGTAAGTATTTTACCCTTAAAAACATGTTATTGTACAAATGTTGCAACTGTTCCCACAGCTTTGTAATTTGACTACATTCTTACATTTCAGTCTATAATATAGGTTGATCATCATTTTAAAACAATTTAAATTACTATGTTTCAAAACATATCTATTTGTTTTACTACCAAGTGATTCATATTAACAGTTATATTTTGTGCCATTTATTCAAAGCCATATCTTAAGAAGAAAACTTAGTCTACGGTTCCAGATCATATTCTCACTCCTGAATTGTCTAAATATCATAACACAAATCATGTTTTTTCAGAAAAAAAGAAATGTGTAAAAACACATGCATTTTACTGCTGACCCCCTATATCATGGAACATCCTTCCACAAACTAACAGAAGAATATTACTAGTAGACTCAAAATGGAATAAGAAAATATTTCTCCTTTGTACCTCAATCAGACTGCTTAATCCAAATTATTTTAGAAAAGGATTGTGATATCATCAGACTCAAGTTGCCTGTATTTTGGCAGAATCAGCTGTGTATTATTACACCACTGTAAACTCCTCTTCCCTTCATCCTTCAGACAGAAAAATCCAGTCTTGAGACAACTCTAAATGTCCAGCTGCTATTATTTCAACACAAAGTCTATCTACAAGTTTAGACCAAAAAAATCCATGTTTTCAGTTTTAGATAATTTCATTAAAACGCTTCAGATCATGGCAAGACAACGCAAACAGTTAGGATTCCCTTATTTCTATACATTTTCCTACCAGCAAATCCACTTGCAGTTCAGCACATAGACTGCTGGTCAGTAGTGTTCTTGGTAATATCCTGTGGTAAAGACAAGGCAAATGTTGCTAGTACCCTAAATAAACTACCACCAGATTTCTATAAATACCACATTGGATCATCCCTGATAGCAAACCAAGGCCTAGTAGGACTATTAATAAATAAACACCTCTGTACTTGAGACATAGCTTTTTGTACTTTTGACATGACTTTCTGCCAGTCTTTCTAAAACCATGGTGGTCCTCTTCAAGTGTAAGAGAAATCAAATACCTTGCAATTCATGTTCTAGCTAGATTAAAACTGTTGTCAAAAACTCCTGCGTTTTATGGGTTTGTCAATCTGATAAGTGAACTGGTAGTCATGGACCCCTTTCACCCATAACACAGTCTACTTTACCAAGGATGAATGCAATATATATATATATATATATATATATATATATATATATATATATATATATATATATATATGGGTCCATATGACTACATCGACAAGTCATAACATCGACATTCAGTACACCGACATGAAATCACCGACAGATTAAATAACCGAAATCCCACTTCACCGACATTCACAAGTTCGACAATAAAGCAGTCAGGTAGGTGAAGTGTGCGTTAGTGTCGGAGCTTGGGCTAGGGGTGGGTAAGTGAGTTAGGGTTAGGGTGCAGGTAGGTGAAGTGTACGTTAGTGTCAGAGCTTGGGCTAGGGGTGGGTAAGTGAGTTAGGGTTAGGGTGCAGGTAGGTGAAGTGTGCGTTAGTGTCGGAGCTTGGGCTAGGGGTGGGTAAGTGAGTTAGGGTTAGGGTGCAGGTAGGTAAAGTGTGCGATAGTGTCGGACCTTAGGGTTAGGGTTTGGGTCAGGGCTAGTGTGTATGCTATGTAGTGTAGTGTGTTGAAGTAGACCCGGTTTAGTACGTGTAGGAGTTTTGTGCAGTGGTTAGGGGCATTTACTTAGTGACTGCTTCGTTGTCGAACTTGTGGATGTCGGTGAAGTAGGATTTCGGTTATTTAATCGGTCGGTGATTTCGTGTCGGTGTACTGACTGTCGATGTTATGACTTGTCGATGTAGTCATATGGATCCATATATATATATATATATATATATATATATATATATATATATATATATATATACATAAACAATAAACAATCACCTAAGCCACCATGTTGCAAACTTCTTTATTACTTAACAAAGTAATTGCACTTAGGGTTGCCAGATTTTCAAACTCCCAAAGTGAAATACCTTAAAAAAAATGAATTTGCACAATAAATCATACTTTACTCACTATCATTCAAAGTGAATGAATTTAAGTATTAGCTAAAATATAAGCTCATTGTGTAGAATGTTTGCTGTTCATATTACATTATATTATATTTAATATAATATTAAATGGTTTCAGATATGGAATCATTGTGTTTACACCGTTTTGATAACAGACAATATTTATTGATTTTTTTTTTCTCTACGGGGCTCATTAAGGATTCTACTGTGAAAAGATGGAGTAATACTTAATTTATTTACCTTTACAAAAACATCACATATTGCAAAACATACTGCAAAAGGCTTGCTTTACATTGCATGCATTGTGTTTAAATATGCAGATAATGTTCCTCTCTATAATTTTTCTATAGTTTTATGTATGACTGTTTTTCTTTTAAGTCTTTCATCCTATGCAGCTATTCATGACTGAATTGTTAGTTTGCTACTACATTCTTTAGTTCCAACTGCCACTATGCATCTGTTCTGTCACAGAACTGGGCTTCTTTATCCACTAAATTAAAGTGTATTCATTCTTGTATGAGATAATGTGTTCTCTACTGCATAGTGATTATAACACGATAAAGCTTCTGTCCTGAGATCCTCTGAACACTGACATCTGTGTCTTCCAAATGTTTTACACAGTGAGACACCCAGCTTCCTCTACAGCTATACAACTATAATTTTGAGTAGTTTCCCTGTCAACAGTAACTTGTGAAGTCACCAAATTATCCCAGTTTCTTTTTGTCAATATAAAAGGGACTCATTTTGACCAGAGAGTGTGCTTATGCTTTATTAACACAGTGAAAATAAAGTTCTGTGTTTTTTCCACTGACACACATCTTAATTATTGCATTCACAAAATTCTTGTGTTCTACATCATGTCTCCTTCAGTTAACTTGGATTAAAATCTAATGCAAACAACCCTTTTCTGTAGAGGAATTTGCTTGAATATATTTCTCTCCTTATAGGTATTTTCCTTTCACTTCTCTTTAGTGGTTTGATTGTCATAGGTGACAGAGTTCATCTACTTATGAGGTTACCTCATTCTGTACTGTAACCCACATGGATTATTCACTGAAGTAATTACCATCCTGCTGGGGTGTGGTTGGTGATAATATACGCATATACACACATTGCCTGCATGTTATAATTCCTAATAATACTACATATACACACATTGCCTGCATGTTATAATTCCTAATAATACTACATATACACACATTGCCTGCATGTTATAATTACTAATAATACTACATATACACACATTGCCTGCATGTTATAATTCCTAATAATACTACATATACACACATTGCCTGCATGTTATAATTCCTAATAATACTACATATACACACATTGCCTGCATGTTATAATTCCTAATAATACTACATATACACACATTGCCTGCATGTTATAATTCCTAATAATACTACATATACACACATTGCCTGCATGTTATAATTCCTAATAATACTACATATACACACATTGCCTGCATGTTATAATTCCTAATAATACTAATGGACATGCAACTATGTTCACAGTGAATCAATCACAGCATTTTTACAATAGCTATGTCACAAAAACTTAAGTGACATAGAAGAGTTCCTGCAGGAAGGTTTGTCCCAAATAAATAACTGGTGCTAAAACTATCAACTGGAACAAAATGCCAAAAAAATGCATTGCTGTATCCTTTGGAAAGTCATCTACCCCAGGGAATTGCCACATTGACAATATGCCTCAAAGATTTAACCCAGTTGTTTGGGATTAAAGAATTTATGTGGACAGTGTCCTAACTTTTGAACAACGTGCATCCATTGTTGTAAAAAAGTCTTTCCATATTACACAGCTTATAAACAAAGGGATTGTGTTTAGATCTAGAGATGTCATGTTGCCCCTTTACTCAGCCATCATTGGGCCAATCATTGAATACGATGCCGCACTTGGCATGTATCTTTCCAGACACATGGAACAATTGGAATGCCAGAGTGATACTTTACTAAAAGGATACAAGTCCTAAGCAATATGTCATACATGGACTGACTCTGAGCCCTGTCACTATACTCAATACCTTAGATACTGCTAAGAGGTGACCTATGTCTGGCAAAAATGTCATCCTCTGACCCAGTACTGATGGATTTACTGCACATCAGCAAATTAAATGCCATCAGAAATACTCAGTCTAAGGAAATAAACCTCTTCTGCAACATCCACAGAATGGTTTTGAGGGACAGGTATACCTCACAGTGAACTCTGCAGCTCATGAACAAACTCCCACACCACATAAAACAAAATTCATCCTTGTCCGTTTGCAAGAGCAACATGGATCTATAGATGGGAAACAGAAAATTGACCCCAGGACTGTCCCTTACTACTAATGGACAGAAGCAGCTCCTAAATGCTTTATCCCATGCATGGGTCCCCTCAAATGATCTGTTGTATAATCCCGGTTATTTTTATAGAGATAATGGATAGTTATAGATGGGATAGGTAAGCACAGTCTCTATTCAAATGTGATAGGTTAACTTGAACATAAAAAGGGAAGCTGGCTAGGCGTAAAATGGCCCACAAGGGCAGCTAGCCTAGTATTTAATCTACCAATGAACCTATAAAAAAATATTGTGCTATGTTCTGTTAAATGTATTCTCTATATTATGTATTTTTTTGAGTTTTTCAACAGACACCTCTGCTGAAAATGGATAATCTGTATCCAGTTGAACTTTTTTGTTGACCAAATATCAAATAAATAACTAAATAAATGGTATGCTTATAGTGAATTTTCAGACAGAATTAATATGGGAAGCTGACAATGAGTTTCATTTTGTAGTTTTTTGTGTTTTAATAATTTCTGCCTTCATTCTCCTACTGCCTTATTCTAAGTGAGTCAGAGAGAGATCCTGAGTCACCAGTAAAAAGAGGCACTTCTGCCTAATGGGTTTACCTGGTCAATGGATGAATAACATTGTATTTCCTATTGTTTTGTGGCACATGCTGTCTTCTGAAAAGTTCAGTGTGAAGGTGAGTAAGATTAATTATTTCCATAATTCAAACAAATACACTGATAACCTAATAAGTGCTCCTTCCCTCAATCGTTTGTATTAATGTATGTATACAGTATATTTCAACATATATGGCTGTCCTTAACTACAGGACCCAAGACTTTGTTAATCAGGCCAACTGAGGGCTACCTGCAAGCAGATTACCCAAATGTAATGATTGCAACAGTGAAACACGAAAAACATCTGAGAATACTGTTACGTGATTACTGGGATAACAGTAATGTAGGATTTGTAACAAGAGAGATGTAGGACCATTTATGCCAAGGTATATTATTGCTCATGAAGCATTTGTACTTGACCTCATTATAAGTGTATGGCTTAAACTGTATTCTGAATTTGTGAAGAATATAATGAATTATATATTAGTTGACATGGATTCAGAGATTTTGTGATCTATTAACTGGAAGGCATATTTTGTGCTTTGGTGTTTATTTCAGGGTGCTATAAAATTTGATGTAGAAGGGGGGAGTAATTACAGGTCACAAGAAGAGGTTCCTCTGGTTAACCTGCTACAACAGAAGGCAAATGACTGCAGATAAGCTCAGAGTAGCAATGAGGAGTGCAGACCCATTTACATGGCTTTGTGTTACGTTTTTTTTTCCTTCCGTCTTCACATTCTGTTTTATCTTGCCCTGCTGAACTGCCTTTTACTGTACTAGTTAGAATCATTCAGGATTGCTGGTCTTTCAGTTAGCAGGTCTTACATTGTGGCAAGCAGTGACTATATTATAGATTATGAGAATATCTTGTGTAGTCATTAGCAAAAAATGAATGTCCTGCTTAAAATCAAAACCATACAGAAATATGGGAAACAAAGTATGGACAATGCAGAAAGACAGACAGGGACTAGAATGAATGAATTAACAAAGGAATGAGTGAAAAAAGGGACGGGAAGGGAGAAAAAAAGAAAGGTGCTAGTGATAGATGCATTGGGACAAGTGCAAAGAAGAAACAAATAAAGAAAAAAAAAACAAGGAGGCCAGAAATGAAATGAAAATGTGGCTACAAAGATGAAGAATAAGGAAAGGCATGACTAAAACAGAAAGGAAAGGCTAGAAGGAGAGAAACAGTGACAGAAGAAAGAATGGAGTATGGAAGAATGAAGATAAGTGGGGGAATTAAGAAAGAAATGTGGAGGGCAGGATTGAGAAAGACAAAAAAGAAAAGAAAATGATTTTAGCTTAATTTATTCATCTGTTAACCAAGTATGCAAATTGATCATCATTGACACATTTCAGCCATGAACCAATCTCTAAGGACAACACAAAATGCAGCACAGATATATATATGTATATATATATATATATATATATATATATATATATATAGAGAGAGAGAGAGAGAGAGAGAGAAAGAGATAAATATAGATATAGATTCCCTTCACAAGCTCAAAGTTTCAAAGCTTCAAACTTGAAATGGTTGAGACCATAATATCAAAGTTCTGAAACTTCGAATGTTTGGAATGGAGATCGCCATAAAGTGTGGAACAGGATATTTACTGTTTTCCTCAGTGTAGTACGATCTTCAAGTTGGTATATTTATTTAGCAGGGAGTATGGGGGTGCAGGGGGGCTTGCCCCCCTGCAAAAGCATAAAAAAAATGTTTTTTATTATTTTTATAAAAATTTTGAAGTTTCAAAACTGCGATCTTATGGTCTTGACCATTTGCACTTCAAAGTTTTAAAACGTCATGCTTGTGACGTAGATCCGTACCTATCTACATATATATATATATATATATATATATATATATATATATATATATGAAAAAAATCATCACATTAGAGTCAATCAACTGCAATGTCAGGCCACAAGAACAAAGACAAATGAAATATATATGGGCACTTTAGAGAAGCCAAGTTCTTCTGAATGGTGGTCAAAAAACAGAGTACCCCAAAATACACTGGCAATAGCTGCTTCTGGCTAATTACAGCACATTGTAAAAAACTGCATGTTATACTACGATTGCACATATTAATCTTGGACGGGTTTTGTTCTAAGCATCACAGTAATGTGACCAAATAGTTTCTCTGTGGTTTTGAATCATTTGAATCACTGTACATAATTATGTCGCTAATGCTAATGTAGGAATTTCAGATAAGAAATGTATAAAGATGAATCTTTCATATTCTATTGATAATAAATTACTGTTCCAAATAACCTACAGATATGAATACATTTCATTTGGCTTTTCTGGAAAGGAGTTATAGTAAGGAAACTCAGTTATGCAAGCAGTAACAGAAGACAGTGTGCCCTGTCAGAATATGTAGGACTGAAACCTCATCAAATTTTCAGACATGAAATGAGACCCATTATTACAAATCACTGGTGAAATGTGCACATTCCTTTTTAACTGTACTGCCTATAATGTGCTACTGCATGAAAAAATATACCTCTTATTTATTTAATTAAAACTCATATCAAAAAAACGTGCATAAAAGTAATCTAGTTCTTTCTATGGAAGCATTCAGCTGACATTGGTTACAGAAATTAACTGCTACTTACTTTTGCTCAGATGTCTGCTTGCAAAAACAGCAACAAGAAAGGCTGGACTGCACAGGTGATCCTGTTGGAATTCAAAAAGATGAATAAGAAAAAAACATATAAAATAAAATTCAACAGTATAAGTCAATGTGTAGAATAATAGGACTACACTAATTTTTAGTGTATTGAAAACCAAATGAAAGACTGACATAAAGTACCATCATTTATTTATTTACATATATATGTGTATCTCTATCTACACATATCTATGCATATATATATATATATATATATATATATATATATATATATATATATATATATATATATATGTATACATATATATATTGCCTTAGTAAAATCACAGAGTTCTTAATCTGATCATAGTCCATTTTCAGTGAAGGTTCCAGAAGAAAAAGTCTATAGAGCATACAGAACTAAAAGACTACAACAGATTATAAACTAATTTTGTTTCAGAAGCACAAATGTTCAAATACGGTCATTTCCACACATGAAGAAATGAAAGAAAAAATAATCAGAACAGTCCAGCATATGGAAGTTAACAAGATTAAAATGAAATAATGGCTCCCCGGAGACTATGAACAGATATGAGAAATAGTCTGCAGGAAGTTTTTTTTTGTTTATTTAATATGTATTATGATGTATTATCATACTTTATACAACAGCATGAACTTTGTAATCAAGGTGGGTGACACTGTATGTGTTATACTCACTTCAGAAACAGGTTCATAGGTGTGTACTAGGCTAACTACTACAAAGGCCATTTTAAGCTTAGTCATGCATCCCATATATCTGATAAGTATAAGCAGGGGCCTGGGAGATGAAACATTTACAAGCAGGGGCCTGGGAGATGAAACATTTACAAGCAGGGGCCTGGGAGATGAAACATTTACAAGCAGGGGCCTGGGAGATGAAACATTTATAGGATGTTGTGTCCATTAGAGACATAGGTGCCAAACCAGGGCTGAATTTCCTGTTCCCCATCCAATTGTCCAAATTACACTTGAATTGGGTTAAGGAAGAACTCTGCTTAACGTGGATGGGGAGCCTGTTCCAGAGAAGAGGTAGTGTCTGGGATACATACCTGTCTCTCCAGTAAGTCCTATTTATATCACAGGCAAGGTTTAATTCTTTAGAATGGGTAATTCTGATGCTGTTTGTTTTGTGGATATGCAGGAGGTCCATTAGAGTGGGGTCTGACAATGCCTTGTTTGTCAGGCATAGATCTCCTCTCAACAATTTGTACACAGAATACAAGGGTAGGGCCTTGAGGTGGTTTGCATAGGATATGTTACTTATGCCCTGTATTCTTTTAGTGAGGAACTTCTGTGGATGTTCCAGTTGTTGGATATGCCTGGTTAAGTACATCCCAAATAGGGCACTGTACTCAATGATAGGTCTAATGAATGCTGAATGCAGCTGAGCAATGACTTTTTTGGGACTAGATGCCAAACCTTTGTTTATAAGTTGCACAACAAAGAATGATATCCTCACTATTGTAGACACATGTTGGTCAAAGGCTAGATTACTGTCTACGTGTGCCCCAAGTCCCTGACCACTGGGTCAACTCTTAGGGGTGTGTTGTCAATATGATAGTTACCAGGGCTGGATGACTTCCCACAAGATACTAATATGCATCTCTTGGCATTTAGTTTTAGTACATGGCTCTTGCAGCAGTTGTTTGTCTGTGTCAGCCTTTCCTGGAGAATATTTGTGTCAGAGGGTGATTCAATGACCGCTCCTAAATTGCAATCATCTGCAAATTTAGTCAGGCAGAGGGCATTGATATTGGCCTTGAATAGAGAATGGATGGCAAACTGACAACAGGTTCATAATTATTAGGCATTTCATCCAAAGGAGGACACACTCAGGACTGCAACATCCCCACTCTCCCCTTGAAGTACAACACAGTATGAACAATACATCTGCATGGTGCAGGAGTGGAACCCATGGCCTTCTGCATCAAAAGCAAGTATGATACCTGTTGTGCTATGACCATCTCTTCCATTTACTGCATTTGCTTCTTTTGTTTTTGCACTACAGCATGAGGATATATATGCAGAGGGACATGTGATGACCTCTGCCAAGCATTACTTCAATTTTATGAAGTTCACAGAAATGATGCTTCATTGTTTTGACCTTGTTGTCTGCATATTTTAGTGTTTTTGTACCTATTTTTAAGAATAAGGGTGATGTGCAGAGCTGTGGTAACTACAGAGGGACAAAACTGATCAGTCACAGCTTGAAGTTATGAGAAAGAGTAGTGAAAGCTAGGTTAAGAAGGGAGGTGATGATTAATGATCAGCAGTATGGTTTCATGCCAGGAAAGAGCACTACAGATGTGATCTTTGCTCTGAGAGTGTTGATGGAGAAATATAGAAAAGGTCAGAAGGAGTTGCATTGTGTCTTTGTGAACTTGGAGAAAGCATATGATAGGGTGCCTAGAGAGGAGTTGTGGTACTGTATGAGGAAGTCGAGAGTGGCAGAGAAGTATGTAAGAGTGGTACAGGATATGTGCTTGGGTAGTGTGACAGTGGTGAGGTCTGCAGTGGGAGGGACAGATGCATTTAAGGTGGAGGTGGGATTACAAAAAGGATCAGCTCTGAGCCCTTTCTTATTTGCAATGGTGATGGACAAGTTGACAGACGAGATCAGACAGGAGGCTCCATGGACTATGATGTTTGCAGATGACATTGTGATCTGTAGTGAGTATAGGGACCAGGTTGAGAAGACCCTGGAGAGGTGTAGATATGCTCTAGAGAGGAGAGGAATGAAGGTCAGCAGGACTAAGACAGAATATATGTGTTTGAATGAGAAGGAGGCAAGAGTAATGGTGAGGATGCAGAGAGTAGAGTTGGCAAAGGTGGATGAGTTTAAGTACTTGGGATCAGCAATTCAGAATAATGGTGAGTGTGGAAGAGGGGTGAAGAGAGTACAGGCAGGGTGGAGTGGGTGGAGAAGAGTGTCAGGAGTGATTTGTGACAGACGGTTTCCAGTAAGAGTGAAAGGGAATGTCTAAAGGGGGTAGTGAGACCAGCTATGTTGTATGGGCTGGAGATGGTGGCATTGACAAAAAGGCAGGAGTCAGAGCTGGAAGTGGCAGAGGTAAAGATGTTAAGTTTTGTACTGGGTGTGACAAGGATGGACAAGATTAGGAATCAGTATATTAGAGGGTCAGCTCAGGTTGGATGGTTTGGAGACAAAGTCAGAGAGGCAAGATTGCATTGGTTTGGACGTGCTGAGGAGGGATGCTGGGTATATTGGGAACAGGATGCTAAGGATGGAGCTGCCAAGTAAGAGGAAAAGAGGAAGACCTTAGATAAGGTTTCTGGATGTGGTGAGAGAGGACATGCAGGTGGTTGGTGTGACAGAGCAAGATGCAGAGGACAGGAAAAAATGGAAACAGATGATCCGCTGTGGTGACCCTTAATGGAAACAGCCGAAAGAGAAGAAGATTGTTTTGAACTTGTGATGCTGTGGTCTCACTATTATGACACTCAAGTATGTATGATGTCAGCAATGTGATACAAATATATAGATAGATAGATAGATAGATAGATAGATAGATAGATAGATAGATAGCATAGACAGATAGATGGTTGTCCTCTTTATGATCAAACACTCTTAATGTCATGGTTAAAAAGTGGTATTGAGAAGGTCAAACACACAGAATACCAGATACCATAAATTTCAAACATAGAAAAGATCAAGAAAGGAAAAGTATGTCCTCTCCCAATCTTCACTACTCAACCCACCATAACTCTATCCTCAAATTTATCTGAGTAGTGGCAGTGATCCAGGAAGGTTTCTGTTTAGGTAAGGTGCAGAGGTAGGGTTTGTTGAAGGGGCAGTGCTAGGGCTAGCACCACCCTAGTAATGGGTGCTAACCATAATCCTATCGCTGACCTCTCCCCCAATCCTAACCCTACACCTTACCGTAATAAAAACCTTCCTGTAACACTGCTACTAGATAAGATGCAAACATGCACAAACACGTACTAAGAACACTACATTTATCCCCATACTTAACCCTGATCATGACCCTTACCCTAAAATACATACACATGTACAGAAACATACAAAATCTATCCACTCACCTGTCCCTGATCCTAACCTAGACTATCACACACATGTATGCACAAATGCTCCTGCCCTCTCCAACCCCCACTCACTTTTCTCAGTGAAATAATTTGACCATTTGGCTATACATACATTTGATGTAAAACACCAACCCTAGCACTCAGCAACCAAAAGGACACTCAGTGAAATGCAAGGAATCCATGTATATACTACTAGCTCACAGATAGGATGCAGATAATTGAAGTAGGGGAGGTTACCTCCATAAAAAGACTAGTCACCAATGGAGTTCCCAGGGTTGTGTGCAGGAACCTCTCCTGTTTGGCATCTACTTTTCTGAATTATAAGCCAATACCAAAGGGCTCTGGTTGATTACATTGGCAGATGACTGCAAGCTAGGAGTCATTGAATCCCCAAATGACTTAGCCACCTTGAAGGAAGGGTTGTCTCAAATAAATAACCAGTGTCAAAATTATGGCCTGAAACTAAATACCAAAAAAATGCATTACTGTAGCTTTTGGAAAGTCATCTACTACAGTGAACTACCATATAGGTTCATAGTTTCATAGCTATGTACTTGGCTAATGGCCATGGTGCCTTAACAAGCCTAGCCATAGGATTACCCTGGCATAGTGCCACCCGACCTTAGTTCCCAGTGCCTCTGTCGAGTAGAGCCAGTGTTATCCCTGGGCTGAATTTTCTGTTTCCCATTCACTTATCAAGATATCTCTTGAAAAGGGTCAGTGAGGTGGTCTGCTTGACACATATGGGAAGTCTATTCCATAGCTGTGCAGTCTCTGAGTTATGAACCTGTCCCTCCAGCATGTTCTGTTAATTGTGGTAATGAGGTTGATGTCTCTGGAGCATGTGGTGTGGAGGGATTCAGATTTCTTTAGATGTAGCATTTCTAACAGAGCTGGGTCAGACATGGCTTTTTAAAGTCAAGCAGAGATCGCCTCTAAGTAGGCGATGTGAGACAGAGAATAGTTGAAGTTTTTTATCTGTCCATATAGGACAACTGTTTAAGGTCTAGGATCCTCTTTGTGAAGTACTTTTGCCACCTCTCCAGTTGTTGCAGTTGTCTAGTGAGGTACATGCCAAATGGGGCATTGTACTCGATGATTGGCCTAATGAGGGAAGAGTAGAGGGAGACAATTACCTCTCTCTTCCTGGATGCAAAACCCTTAGTAATGAGATGTGCCACATAGAAGGACTTTATGACCACAGTGGCAATGTGGTGATCAAAAGAGAGGTTGCTGTCAACCTGTGTTCCCAGATCTCTTATAACGTCTTCTGTGTTCAGTAGACTACCATCAATGTGGTAATTATGGGAACTGGGTTTTTCCCAAAGGGTATGATGACATATTTTTTGGCATTGAGCTTAGGGCCATGGTTCTGACACCAGTCTTTGGTCATAGTGCAGCCATTCTTTAGGATGTCAACATCACTTGGGGAGTTCATAATAGCTCCCAACTTGCAATCATCTGCAAACGTTGTCAGCCAGAGTCTGTTCCTGTTGGCCTGGACTTCAGAGCAGTAGATACCAAACAGGAGAGCACCCAGGACTGAACCCTGTGGGATTTCACTTGTGACTAATCTGCAGTCTGACTTGGAGTCAGCTATTTTCCCACTGTGGGTTCTATCTGTGAGCCAGTTTGCAACCCACATCGTGATATAGGGGTTGATGCCAAGCTTAGTGCGTTTTTCTATGATTTCTGAGTGGGGAATGGTATCAAAACCCTTCGCCAGATCAAGGTAGGCTGTATGAACCACCTTGCCTTCATCCACAGCTCTGGTGACTAACTCAAAGAAGTTGACCAAGTTGAGCAGGCATGATCTACCCTTCACAAAACCAAACTGTATGGGATCCAGAGGTTTGAGATTCCCTATATCCTTGTTTAACCTGTGCATCAGTAATACTGGGTGCCTGGCAATCTACTGGTATTGTGTTTGGTCCTTTGGGGGGAGAGGGGGGTAAAGTTGGCACTGAATCTGTTGGCCAGTATACTGGCAAAATTTATTGGCTTGGTATAGGAGGTACCATTGTGCAGTATCTCACAAGAAATATGGGTATTGCCATGGTGATTCTTTACATAACTATAGAAGGCCTTGTGGTTGTCTTTACTACCTGCTGCAATTCTGTTTTCATACCTAGATTTAGAGGATTTGATGAGGGATCTCAACTTTTTGTTGAGGCAGATAAGGGAGTTTTTCCAGTCTTGGGACTTCACCTTATTCCATATCAGTTTCCTCCTTCTTTTGTAGAGTTTGTTTATGGCAGAGGACCACCAGATTGGCTTCCTTTTTTTGGAGGAGAGTGTCTTGGTTCTATTGGGTATGGTGAGATCCATGCATTTGTGTACGTGTTTGTACAGTGCATTGGTGTATGATTCTGCAGTCACACAACTATTCTCCATTTGCATGGGTGCCGGGAAGTTAGCCACCTCTGTTTTTAGGATCCCAAAGTTAGCTTTGGAGTAATTTTTCATAGTGGTTACCTTTGCTGGGAGGGTGGGGGGGTGGGAGGGATGTGGATCTCTAAGGTGATTAGTTTGTGGTCGGATCTAATCAGGGAGGAGCTGACTATTGGTGTAGAGCCATGGTCGGCCATGTTAGTAATGACCAGGTCAAGAATGTTGCTACCTCTAGTGGGAGTAAGAACGAGTTGGTCCAGAGCATTGAAATTAATGAACTCCAGGAAACATTGGGCAAGTGTATTGGTACATGAGTAGTTTACCCAGTTAATGGAGGGGTAGCTGAAATTGCCTAGTAGGAGAGTGTTAGGTTGGACCCTAATATTCTCCAGGGTGCTTAGGAATGTGGAGTGCAAGTCTTGGGTCATGGTTGGGAATCTATAGCAGCCTACAACTAGAGTCACTGTCTTACCCAATGTTAGCTGCACCCAAAGTATCTCTGATGCATTATGTTGGTCTACAAGTCTGGAGCTGTGCGCATCTTTTATGAATATGGAGACACCACCATCTTTGGAGCTTCGATCTAGGTTCTGGGGCAGAAAGGTGTGGAATGAGTTATAGCCTGGTTGTACAGGGGGTGCTTTCTGCTGCCTTGAACCAGGTCTCTGTTACAGCACAAATCTCATGTTCTCCATTTTAAGGAGTGCCACAAGTGAGTGTATTTTGAGATTTATACTTCTACCGTTAAGCAACATGACTCTCAGATTGCATTTGTTTGTAGCTTTTACGGTGGTAAATTGGTCTTTGGAACACTGCCTAAAAAAGGCACTATAGGGGTGGCAAGAGCCTTGGCCAGTATCCGGAAGTCCAGGGGTGACAGATGCAGGCCATCTCGGGCAAAGCATCGGGGTCTGTCAATCATGTCATCCCAGGCAGACAGATACTGTATCCCCTTAGAATGACACCAGAAACTTAGCCAATTGTTGAAATCAGTCATTTCCTGCTTGTACCGTGGTATCATTCTGGGTGATGGTAGGATGCTGCTCAGGGCTGGGGTCATACCCGCCTGGGCTACATAATCCAAGAGCTCCTCCATGTCTCTTTTCATGTAGACCAGGGAGGTAAATCTCAGGTCATTCACACCCACATGTACAATGACAGAGTCATATTTGTACCTGTTGTTGAGTGACCTGAGTGCATGCATTATGTGTCAGATCCTGGAACCTGACACGTAGCTGACTGTTACTTTCTCCGTATTCAACTTAGTGAGTGGGACATCAGTGTGCCTCACTATCGAGTCACCTATGACTAGTGTGTTGGGCATGCTGTTTTGCCTTAGGGGCTTTGGTTGAGTGGCACACTGTTTAGGAGATTTATGTGTCTCATGATTAATATTGTATTGTGGTAGTCAAGTGCATTTCTGCCTGGGAGGGTTCTGCTGCTTGGGTAGAATTTTATTGAGAGCCTCTGCGATGGTGGGTGTGTGGTTTGTGTTTTTATGTGAAGGCAGTGCTAGTGTGTGTTTCAGAGGGCTATGTGTTCTATGTGGTATGGTGCAAGTGTTGACCTTCTCCTCTTGACCAGCTATTCCAGTCTTGGCTGGAGAGTGCATGGCTTCCAGTTTGGATATTTAAGTGCATCTCTCGCAAGTCTGAGTGTTAGAAGGTAAGAGGAGAGGGTTGTCAGTGTACATGAGGCAGTTGCTACATTGCCTCAGGATGCCCAAGTTCACCAGGTTAAAAGGAGAAAGCACAGGGAACTGACATTTAGACATGCCTGTTGGGGTGGGCATTGATAATAAGTACTAGATTTGCTTCCTTGTAGAACAGTTAGCACTGGTAGCACTTGTGTGCTACAATAATTGTTACAAGAAGTCTGGTAAAGTGCCAGACTAATAAGCTAGTATAAATGCAGGAGAGGAGAGAATTAGTAGAGCTAAGGGAAAAATTGAAGAGCAGGCTCTGGCACCACTCAAAAGCTTGCAAACAGTCCTGGATACAGCAAGTCTGTATCTGGTCTAGACTAGTTACAGGAAAGAGGGGAAACAAGTGTAAAGATAGGCTTTTTATCCAGAAAGTTGAAAGAGGTGGAAGAAACTGCCCAAAAGGCCAGTTAACCACAAATCTGGGCCAGAAACCACTCCTCTTGTGGTAGATAGGCTACCTAGTGCTTACCACTCCCACTCATAAGCTAATGCGTCCCCTCCAGCACAGAAAGGCTTGGGGGGGGGCTCAGGAGCTTACAAACAGTCCTGGATACAGCAAATCTATATCTGTACTAGACTTGTTACAGGAAAGGGGGGATACTAGTGCAAATGCAGGCTTTTAAATCAGAAAGTGGAAAGATATGGAAAAACTGCCCAAACGGCCAATAACTACAATTTCTGGGCCCAGAAACCACTCCTTATGTGGTAGATAGGTTACCTACTGCTTACTGATAAGCTAGAAGGCTTCCCTCCAAAACAGAAAGGCTTGGGGGGAGGCTCAGAAGCGTACAGATAGTCCTGGATACATCAAATCTATATCTGGACTATAGTTACAGGAAAGGGGGGAAACAAGTGCAAATGCAGAGTTTTAAATCAGAAAGTTGAGAGAGATGGAAAAACTGCCCAAATGGCCAATAACTACAATTTCTGGGCCAGAAACCACTTCTTATGTGGTAGATAGGTTACCTAATGCTTACCACTCCCACTGATAAGCTAGAAGGCTTCCCTCCAGCACAGAAAGGCTTGGGGGCTCATGAGCTTACAAACAGTCCTGGATACAGCAAATCTGTATCTAGACTAGCCTTATTACAGGAAAGGGGGGGGGACAAGTTTAGGATTTTTTTTTTTTTTTTTTTTTTTTTTTTTAGTAAAGTGGAAAAGGAGAAAGCTGGAACAGAAGTTAATTCAAGGTTAAGAATCTAAGTTGGTTGGCCTTCACAAATATTCTCTCTCTCTCTCTTAGGTAGAATGAACTAATGACATTAGACTAGGAGGAGTGTCCCAGATCAAATATACAGTATGGGCGGGCAACTGCAAAGCCACCAAGTATAAGAACAAGACAACAATAGGGAGCAGGGGGGGAACTATTACAGCTACTAGCTGTAGCCACTAAATGAAAGTTTTAAACAGATAAAAGAGCAAGGGGACTCTAGAGAATTCTTTTAACTGCAAACAAATCAGTTATATGATACCTGACTAGAACATAGAAACCTCAAAAAGTAAAAAATGCACAGAAAGGCATGGCTAGAGCACTCACAAACAGAAAATACAACTCTCCATATGAAAAAGCAGTTTACAGTTAAGTAATTCAGTAAACATGCAACTAGAGCAATGAAACAGTATCTAGCAATGAAAAATACAGGTAAAACTGTATAAAACAGTACATAAATGCAGTAAAAAAAGCTTTATAACAGTGCAAAATGTAGTAGATTAACTGTATAGCACAATTATAAGTGTTACAGAAGTGCTATTCAATGAAATAAGTGCAATAAATAACTTATCCTGCTATTGGAATCTTAAAGAATTTCTGTTTAGTCTCAAGTAATGAATCACAATCCTCAGCCTGATAAATACAAGCACAGCCTTTTACAGACACAGGGTTTATATACCAGACAGGATGGAAGAATCAAAAAGATTGAATTACTACTCAGTCCTACTAGCCCCTGCTATTATCCAGTCATTCATGCTACAGAAGGTCAGGAAACCCTGTTATTCTCAATAATAATGAAGACAACAGACTATCAGCAGAAAAGGGCTGCCAGAAATACTGGAAACTCAACAAACAAAATTACCAGGCCTGGACAACAGCAGGCCTCTATCAAGATTATGCCACCTGAGCTGAACACAGAAACCTCACAATAAATGCATAGAAAGAGCACTCACAAAGAGGAAATATAAGTCTCAGTATGAAAAAGCAGTTTACAGTTTAGTAATTAAATAAAAATACAATTATAGTAATGCACACTATTACAGCTACTAGCTGTAGCCACTAAATGAAAGCTTTATACAGATAAAGGAGCAAGGAGTCTGTAGAGAATGCTTTTAACTGCAAACAAATCAGTTATATGATACCTGACTAGAACACAGAAACCACAAAAAATCAAAAATGCACAGAAAAGTATGGACAGAGCACTCACAGACAGAAAATACAACTCTCAGTATGAAAAAGCAGTTTACAGTTAAGTAATTCAGTAAACATGCAACTAGAGCAATGAAACGGTATCTAGCAATGAAAGATACAGTTAAACCAGTATAAAACAGTACAAAAATGCAGTGAAACAGTAAAAAAGTTTTATAACAGCGCAAAATGTAGTAGACTAACTGTATATCACAATTATAAGTGTTACAGAAGTGCAATTCAATGCAATAAGTGTAAGAAATAACTTATCCTGCTCTTGGAATCTTAAGAAATTTTGGTTTAGTCTCAGTAATTAATCACAATCCACAGCCTGTTAAATACACCCTTAAAAGTTGACCTAGTTGTTTGGGATTTGGGAATTTACATAGACAGTGACCTAACTTTTGGCAAACATGTCTCTATTGTTGTAGGAATGTTCTTCTATATTGCACAGCTTATAAACAGAGGCATTGTGTCTTGATCTAGTAACATCATTGTCCCCTTTTACTCAGCCCTTATTAGGCTTATTAGGCCAGTCATTGAACATAATTCTCTTCTTGACATGTGCCTGTCCAGATAAATGCAACAACTGGAATGTCCACAGAGATACCTTACTAAAAGGATACAAGGCCTAAGAAACATGTCATGCATGGGCCAAGTCAAAGCCCTGTCACTATACTCGGTAGCCTATGGAATGCCAACAGGTGAATTGTATCTGGCATACAATGCATTCTCTGACCTATTATGATGGATTTTCTGCACATCGGCAAGTCAAATGGCATCAAAAATACTCTGTCTAAGAATCTAATCCTCTTCTGCAATATCAACAGAATGGTTTGGGGGAAAGTTATATTTCACAGAAGATACTGCTGCTGTGGAACAGACTACCCATGCACATAAATCAAAGTGTATTTGTGTCCATTCTCACGAGCGTCTTAGATTAATGGATGAGAAACAGATAATTTACCCCATCACTGCCCCCTGTACTACTAATGGACAGTTGCAGCTCCTAAATGCTTTATCCCATGCATGGGTCTACTCAAGTTATTCTCATTTGGTAATATATAATTATCAACCATGGAATAGGTAAGGTCAATCTATAACCAAATGGGGGAGTTTATTTTGAGCACAAAAAGGGAAACTGGCTAGCCTTAAAATGGCTCGCAAGGGCAGGTAGCCTAGTACTTACCCACAGGCATACTTTTTAGAACCTCTGCCAGGTGATTAGCCATTTATTTAATGTAATGACTGTGTGTTAACAGGACAACTTGTGGCAAGAGATAATGAATAGGTTAGAAACAGCTGCTACGTAGAAAGCTCCAGAAGGGCAGGAAATGTGTCATGGAGATAAGAAAAAGCAAAATAGAATTATAATGAGAAATAAAGAACAGAAGGTATGTGAGAAAGGGGGTAAAAAGAATAGTTTGCAGGTATGGGACATGGGAAGAACAAGACTAGAACACGTCAGCATTTAGTTCAGGAAAGGCCATGACAAAAAATATAAATAGTTCATTGAATTACAAGTCGAAATAACTTACCACTTAAACAGAGGGTAGCAATTTCTTACTGTAAGAGCCAAGGAACTCAGGATTAAGGTAAGTGTTAACACCTCACTCTCTGTGCATAACTAAACATAGAAGTCATTTCAAACTAGTAGTAAATTCTATTACAGAATACAGCTACTGCAATGAGAATGTTTCTTCCACAAGTAGATTGCAGGTATATTAGATGGACTAGAAACCAGCTTTGCTAAAATAAGAATCTAGATGACTTAGTGAAGAAGTGGCCAGTGAAATAACTTATGCAGGCAAAAACAGCCTATTCAAATAATATTAATAACTCGAAACATGAAAAAAGTAATGTATGAGAGTAGGGATAAAATAGTTGCTATAATAAGTAGACAGAAGTGTCTGGAAATTGCATTAATTTAGCCCTAGCGACTTTTCATTTTTATAATATACAGAAATGGGTCTACTTCAAAATGTCAAAGCCCGACATCATGGAAGACCACATCATTGAGACAAAACACATGAAAACCCACTTCATCAACAAACTGAATCAACGACAACATTCCAAGGGTAAGTAATCACTTGGTCACCAACACACAAAACTGAAACCACAACATTCTAAACCCATCCAAGTTTCCATTTGTGTTGACACAGAGGGTTAAAACTCTAACTGTCGAAAATGACCATTATCATGTGATGGAGAGGGACACTTTGTTTGACCTGTACCTTTAGCTTCTCCTATTCTTGATACTACAGGACTAACAAACTTGTGAACATGCATATTTCATTGCAGTTAGCTTACAGGATGGCAGTAACATTCACTTGTAGAGGAAGTCAGCATATCATAACTCCCAAAAGCAACATCAATAGCTACTAAAATGGAGGCAGACCCTTTGCCTTTGCCTCAAACATGGAGGGATGCACCCCCCCACCCCCCTAACCAAATATACCGACTCTGAGATCGCACTACAGTTTGGAAAAGGGCAAAGTTCACCTTCACATCCAACAGATTACTTACCCTGGGAAGATCTTTTTTAATCCAGTCTGTCGATGAAGTGGGTTTTCATGTATTTCATCTCAATGACGTGGCCTTCGATGATCTTGGGTTTTGATATTCTCAGATAGACCCACAGAAACACATTAATTACAACAGAACAATAGCTTGTGTCTGTCCAGTGACAGTATTTTAGTTATTTCATATAAAACACTTGCTGAGAAATTGAAAATAGTATAAACACTTTTGTGCATATAATTAATCCTGACCATAAAACTTGCAAATATTTGCTAACTGCTAATAACTGTTTATGTGTTAATAAATAATAAGATATATGCCAAATTGTATTATCATGCTCTGAATACTGTATCACCCCCCCCCCCTTGCTTTCCCTTAATAGGCTGGTGATGGGATGTCTCATAACATACTAAGGAATACTTGAGAATTCATAGAAATACAATTAGATAATTGAAAACATAAATTCTATAGGTTTTCAGCCTATAAATTACTGACCTCACTGTCTTAGAAAAACATATTTGTACCAATGGGCACATACATTATTTTTAAAGTCTTATAAACAACTTTTATGTGATATGCTAGAAAACATCAGCGTTTTATAGGATTTCTCCAATCATCAATCGCAAAAGCAGATATTGATGAAAAGAGAGAGGGGATTATTTGATGGCAGAGAGGAATAGGAAGCACTGATAAACAGATCTCATTCTGGAGGGCAAGCTGGAGAAGAACTTGTAGCTGCAAAGGTACTTACCTAACCTGAGTGGGTGGGGCAAATGCAAAGGGTCTCCCTCCATTTTAGTAGCTATTGATGTTGCTTTTGGGAGTTATGATATCCTGACTTCCTCTACAAGTGAATGTTACTGTCATCATGTAAGCTAACTGCAATGAAATATGCATGTTCACAAGTCTGTTAGTCCTGCAGTCTCACGAATAGGAGAAGCTAAAGGTACAGGTCAAACAAAGTGTCCCTCACCATCACATGATAATGGTCATTACAGACAGTTAGAGTTTTTACCCTCTGTTTCAACACAAATGGAAAGCAAAGGCACAAATAGCTGTCCAAAAATATGCCATTGAGAACATGAAAGCTATACTGTACTATAACTGTTTTATATGCTCTCACAGTAGTCAGCTCTGTAATGAACTCTTGAAACCATAGCAACTAAGTCAATCCATCCATCCATCCATCCATCCATCCATCCATCCATCCATCCATCCATCCATCCATCCATCCATCCATTCTATTTTATAAGCAGTTTCTCTTGATAACAGTCACAATTTTAGCAAGCTGAGCTTAGATATCATCCCTCTAACATGTCCTGAGTTAGCCGTGGTCATCTTACTAATAGTATCTCTCTGGTATACCTCTCATAGAAAGAGCCCACAGACATCCTTATAAAATACCCACACAACTTCAATTGAGTGATCTAAAAACAACCGGGAAGTGGCTGTACTCAAACATTCTCCTAAATTGTCAAAACTCCTCCAGCTATCACGCAGAGTATACCAAGCTACCCAGCAAAGGAGCTTCATTTCTTCCATTTGTATTTGTAACATCATCCTCTGTATCACTTGTCTGATAGCCAATGCAGAGGATTAAGGCTAAGAACTGTTAGCAAGCTAATGACTAGAATGCAGGGTTTGATTACTTCAGTCTGAATTTGTTATTTATGTGCCTCTGAAAAAGTCATCTAACTAGATACTTATGTGCGGAGACTAAAAGGAAGTATGTGGGGATAAATGCTCTACCCAGGTTAACAAATACAAACAAATAAGTGCATACTCAAAGTTCCTGAGCATAGTGACAGTGGGAACACAGAATGATCTGTGAATTGCAAGCTTTCTTTTCTGCCAAAGTCCTTACTTCACCAACACTTTGCAGTGACATCCTAGCACAGCATTCTGCTGCTAGACCTAATACTCAAACAGGGAATGTCTCCACCTTAGATCTTGGTATAAGTTATTAATATAGATATCTCAAAAAAATGATATTCTTCCTATTTTCCAAAATGGCCACTGCTCTACGATATCCACCTGGGCATTCAAAACTAGGAAAGGGCTTCTATCATTAATCTCTGTGCAATCATTCTTACATAATAAACTCTAAGAACTTACTATCATCTAAGCAGACTTGACGCGTCCCTTTTATCTTCATAAACTGATCAGAACCAAACCCTAAAGTGCTTTACTACATCTCTTGCCACCATCCGTCATCTTTTGTTCTCTTTCACTCAAGGACATGTCAGGGCACAACAACGCTCACGGATGACTGCACGTCAGGAATAAAATCAAAGAGAGCGCTAAGACTTTGCAAGCTTGGAAACTCACCCCAAATAATAACAGCCTCCAGCAAATGCACTTGGAAAACTGAAAAACAACTAGAATAGCCACAAATACTGTCACACCAGCTTACCTTAGACAGCAACAATTAAGGTATGCATTTCAACTAGACTATTTTGGAAAGAGGTTAAGCACCTCATAGGTCACGTTACAGATCCCGCTACCAGATATGAAAATATGGACTGAACTGTTCGCACTAAATTCATCAAACACTATTTGCAATTCCACAGGAGACGTTATTAGTAAATGTCCACACACTTAACTCACTTCCTAATATGACAACACTGATATCTCTTCTCAGTGATACCCTCTAACCTCTTAGGCTTCATCCTGCTATTTGACAACCATAACTGCAAAGCAAACTAAATCACTAGGCTCCAAATTCAGCAAACTTCTTCCAAACATCTGCAAGATGTCAGCTGCAGAAATTGCAAAACTCCTAACCTATAATTTTTAAACTGTCTCTCAAATGATATGTTCTCTCACCCTTCAAACACTTTATTTGTAATTCCTCTACCAAGATCAGTTCTCCCCTGAACCTAAAGACTATAGACGAATAGGAGACATAATTAGTAAATGTCCACACACTTAACTCACTTCCTAATATGACAACGCTGATATCTCTTCTCAGTGATACCCTTTAACCTCTTAGGCTTCATCCTGCTATTTGACAACCATAACTGCAAAGCAAACTAAATCACTAGGCTCCAAATTCAGCAAACTTCTTCCAAACATCCCTAAGCTGTCAGCTGCAGAAACTGCAAAACTCCTAACCTATAATTTTAAACTGTCTCTCAAATAATATGTTCTCTCACTCTTCAAACACTTTATTTGTAATTCCTCTACCAAGATCTGTTCTCCCTCTGAACCTAAAGACTATAGACAAATACAAATGTTATGCTCACTCACAAAAATATTTGAAAAACTACTATACAAACAAGTATTTTCATGAATAAATAGGGTCTATATCAAAAGATCGAAGTTTCAAAACTTCGAATCTGATATGGTCGACACCATATGATTGAAGTCTTGAAACTTTGAATCTTTTAACAGAGATCTCCGTACAGCACGGAAAGGTAAGATTTCCCTTTTCTGTACTGTAGTGCAATCTCGGAGTTGGTATATTTAAGTAGCGGGGGGTCTGGAGGGTGCAGGGGGGCTTTCCCCCTGCTTAGAGCATTTAAATGGTTTGTTTTTGTAGGTTTTTGTGTTTTATTAAATTTTCAATGTTTCAAGACTTTGATTATATGGTGTCTACCATATCAAATTTGAAGTTTTGAAACTTCGATAATGTAATATAGATCCAAATAAATAGCTATGTTCTGCTATGCGACAAACAACGTGAATTCCTAACGTGTATTACCACATCTACCCTAATAAAGGCTACTGATGCATATGTACAAATATGAAGTAAAGACTCACAATGGCAAGTACATTCATTGTCAAGACCAGGGCTTTTGAAACTGTTAACCATCATTTATTAATATACAAGTTACACAAACTCATCTTTATTGAAAACACCGTAAAGCTATTCCAAAGCTATCTGAAAGATAGAACCTTCCAAATTTATTCCACAACTTATTTTCAGACATAGGTATATTTTATATTGCTGTACCTCAAGGAGCCATAACTGGCCCATTACTTGTCTTCTTATTTGTTAATGACATTTCCCTAGACCTACCAAGACTCAAACATATAATGTATGCTTCTGACTTTCTTATGATTGAATCTGACAAAGCACAACAGAATCTTCAAACTCACATGCAGTCGACTTTCTTAGAGTTATCTAATTGACTTCATAATACTAAACTGCTTTTAAACACAAAAAATACAAATGCTGTGTTATTTGCTGCATGTGAAAAACTTGCCATCTACCCTATGATAATACTCAAGGACCATAAAGGAAATCACATATGTAACACAAAGCCCCAGTATTACTTAGGTCTCACCTTGGATCACTCTTGCTCTCTTAGACCAGAGACTGATAATTCCAAAAGAAAAATACGCAGGCTAGCTGCCAAACCAAACAAGAACTATAGCAAATACAAAACATTATTCAGCACTCCACAAAAACATAAATGTTTATTAATGCACCATTAATGCATTTTCTCATAATGTTTCATCAGCTAGTTACAATTACAAAGCACTTGTCTTTATATAGGTTTCATAGGTTCATAGGTTCATAGGTTCATAGGTTCATACTAGGCTATCTGCCCTAGGGCATTTATAAGCCTAGCCAGAGTGTGTGTGGCTTTCACCACCCCTTAGAATGAGAATACTATACCCATTAGTTTGCTGTGCCTCTGTCCAGCAGTGATACAGAGATGATTCCCGGGGTAAACCTACAATCTCCCATCCACTCGTCAAGATTTCTCTTGAACAGAGTCAGTGAGGGGCTATGCCTCACATAGACTGGGATTCTGTTCCACAGTGTAGGGATTCTCTGGGTGATGAATCTGTCCCTCCAGCACGTCCTATTTATATCCGTGTTGAGGTTTAAGTCTCTTGCTCTCGTGGCTCTGGTGGATTTGGATTTTTTGAGGTGGAGCATGTCCATTAATTCTGGGTTGGACATGGCCTTGTATGTCAGGCACAGATCACCTCTGAGCAGACGGTATGCGACTGAATAGAGCTGGAGTTTCTTCAGTCGGGCATCGTATGACATATGTTTGAGCCCCTTTATCCTTTTGGTGAGGAACTTTTGGGGTCTTTCCAACTGCTGCAGGTGTCGGGTAAGGTACATTCCGAATGGGGCGTTGTACTCAATCATTGGTCTGATAAGTGAAGAGTACAGGGGTACAATGACCTCTCCTGATCTGGATGTGAATCCCTTCATGATCAGGTGGGCAATGTAGAAGGTCTTCCTAACCACTTTGGCAATGTGAGTGTCAAAAGAGAGGTTACTGTCAACTTGGGACCCAGGTCCCTGATAACTTCTTCCGTGTTTAATGGATTACCACCTATGTGGTAATTAGGGGTTACCTTGTTTTTCCCAAAGGGTATGACTATACATTTTTTGGCATTTAGCTTAAGGCCATGGCTCTGGCACCAGTTATCCATTTCTATGAGACCTTTCTGGAGGATGTCTGTGTCTGATGGAGTGTCAATTATGGTGCCCAGTTTGCAGTCATCTGCAAATTTTGTCAGCCACAATCCCCCTATGTTTGCGTGCACTTCAGAAAAATAAATGCCGAACAAGAGGGGGCCCAGGACTGAGCCCTGTGGGACACTGCTCGTGACCGGCTTAGAGTCTGACATGGCACCAGCAACTCTAACCCTGTGTGTTCTGTCCTTGAGCCAGTTTGCAACCCATCTTGTGACATATGGGTTTACATCTAAGCTGGTGAGCTTTTCTATGATGCCCGAGTGGGGTATTGTGTCGACGCTTTTGCTAGGTCAAGGTAGGCTGTGTGAACTGCCTTACCCTCATCAATGGCCTTAGTGACTGTTTCAAAAGTCGACCAAGTTCAAGAGGCAGGATCTGCCCTTGACAAAGCCAAATTGGGTAGGATCCAGTGTCTGTAGGTCCCCAATGTCTTTATTTATGAGTTCCATTATGATCCTCTCCATAGCTTTGCAGACAAGGCTCGTCAAGCTTATTGGGCGGTAATTTCCAGGGTCCGTAGAAGCACCGCCTTTGTGGAGTGGGACCACAGTTGCCGTATGCCATTCTTTGGGTACGTATCCTGTAGTAAGGCTAAGATTAAACAGCAGCCTTATGTGTGGGTTTAGTTCCTCATTGAGTTCGTGTAGCACACAGCCGGGGACACCGTCCGGTCCCATTGATGCTGTGTTTTTTGCTTTAGAGAGAGCAGCTCTCACCTGGGCATCTGAGATGTTTGGGAGGCTAGACTCAGGTGGGATAGATATTTCTCCTTTTGGGGGGGAGGGAGGGGAAAAATTTGCACTGAACCTGTCTGCCAGTATGTTGGCAATGTCTGTGGGTTCAGTGACTTTTTTATCATTTTGGACTAATTCTGAGCATATCTGGGAGTTTCCACCCAGGTTTCTAACATAGCTAAAGAAGGCTTTATGATTGTCTTTTGTGTCATTAGCGATTTTTCTCTCAAAGTTGGCCTTGGATGATTTTATGAGTGATCGTAGTTTTTTGCTAGTATTGATCAGAGATGCCTTCCCATTTAGGGATTTTGCTCTGTCATGTAGTAGCTTTCTCCACTTGTTGTAGAGTTTGTTTATGGCTGGAGTCCACCAGACCGGGCGCCTGCCTTTGGTGGAAAGGGTCTTGATTTTATTAGGGATTGCTTGATCCATACATTCCTGGAGGTGCTCGTAGAAGGCATTTGTAAGGGTTTCAGCAGCGTGGGTTGTGGTTTCCACTGGCTCGGGGGCCTTGAAGGATACCACTCCAGTCTTAAGAAGTGTGAAGTTTGCTTTTGAGAAGTTCTTCACTGTGGTCTTTTTTGCTGGGGGTGGGGGTGGGATGTGGATCTCCAGTGAGATTAGTTTATGGTCTAATCTCACCAATGAGGGATATACTTCCAGTGTGGAGCATTTTGTCCCCATGTTTGTGATGATCAGGTCAAGTATATTTTCTCCTCTTGTGGGAATGGTGACTAGTTGTTCCATAGCATTTGAGTTTATGAACTCAAGGAACCTTTGGGCTAGGGTGTTGGGGCTTGAGTAATGTTCCCAGTCTATGTTTGGGTAGTTGAAGTCACCCAATATGATGGTGTTTGGAGAGACATTCATACTCTCCAGTGTCTTCAGGAAGGCTGCGTGGGTTTCCTGAGTTTGAGAAGGTGGTCTGTAGCATGTTACACTGTAGGGCAGTTTTACCTATGGTTAATTGCACCTGGATGGTCTCCGATGCTTTGTGCGTTGCCACTAACCTGGAGGCGTGGGTATCCTTTATGAATATGGATACTCCCCCTCCTTTTGTGGTTCGGTCCGGATTTTGGGGCCGGAACGCATGATATGAGGTATAACCTGATAGTGCTGGGGTGCTCTCAGGAGCCTTGAACCAGGTTTCAGTCACAGCACAGACATCAATGTTCTCCATACTGAGGAGGGCTTCAAGGGCGTGCATCTTGAGGTTTAGACTTCTGGCGTTGAGCAGTATTACCCTTAGTTTTTCTCCATTTTTGTTTTCTAGGGCGGTAGGTTTATCATTTGAGCCTTGCCTAAAAAAGGCACTATGGGGGTGGCAAGAGCCTTTGCCAATATCCGGAAGCCCAGGGGTGACAGGTGCAAGCCATCCCTTGTGAAGCAGTGTGGCTTGTCAAGCATGTCATCCCAGGCAGACAGACATTGGATCCCCTTAGAATGACATCAGTAATTAAGCCAATTATTAAAGCTGATCATTTTGTCTCTGTATTGTGGCATCATTCTTGGTGAGGGTAGGATACTGCTCAGGGTCAGGGTCATACTGGCCTGGGCTACATAATCTGAGAGCTCTTCTATGTCTTTTTTCATGTAGTCCAGGGAGGTACGTCTCAGGTCATTCACACCGGCATGGGCAATGACTGAGTCATACTTGTACTTGCTGTGGAGTGACCTGAGTGCTTGTGTTATGTGGCGGATTCTAGCGCCTGACAGGCAGCTTATTGTGATCTTTTCCTTGTTCAGTCTGGTGAGTGGGACGTCAATGTGTCTGACTATGGAGTCACCTATAACAAGTGTGTCTGGCATTGTGTTTGGCCTTAAGGGCTGTGACTGTTTAGCACACTGACTTTGAGAACTATGTGTTGCATGTCTTATGTCTTGAGGTGGCAGTTGCTTGGGTGTCTGCTTTGGAGGCCTCTGTAGTTTTGGTAGATTTTTGATCAGTGCCTCCGAGTATGTCTTTGTGTGTTTATGTGTTTGTTTTGCAGTTGTGATAGTTCTATGTGAAACTGGGTTTGTGGTGTGCGTGGTTTCCTTCTCCTCCTGTCTGGTCTTGCCAGTCCTGAGTTGAGAGAGCTCGGCCTCCAGTTTGGCTATATAGTTGCATCTCTCACATGTATTTGTGTTTTGTGGGAGAAGGAGTGGGTTGTCTGTGTACATGAGGCAATTGTAACATTGCCTCAAGATGCCCAGATTCACCAGCTGAACAGGAGAGGACGCTAGCAACTGACCCTTCGACATGCTAGAAAAAGTGAAAAAAGTTTGCTGTGTAACTGAGTCAGAAGGGACCTATAGGGAAATGGGTACTCAAGGGGATTCTAGGCTAATGTAGTACTTTGTTTAGTATACAAGTACTTTACCTATATAAAAATGCTTTAGGAGCAAGTGCTGAGCTTTTGAGATAGAGAATAGACTGTTTAGATTGCAAGTAGAGAAGTTCTAAGGGAAAAATTGAAGAGCAGACTTTATGGAGCCAGAAATAGTTTAACCTTGTTTAACCGGCGCTGCCCGATGGTGCTCTATGGGCAACTCCGCTAAATCACGCAAAAGAGCGCTAAAGCGGGCTTTATAGCAGGGGGTTGAAAAGAGCTAGGAATTGACCCAAAATGGCCAATAGACTACAAGTTTCTGGCTGGAACCACTGCTCTAGGGACAAATAGGCTGCTCAGTGATCCCCACTCCCACTGGTGAACAAAGAAGCTTCCCTTTATCCAAATAAGGATATGGAATAGCACAGGAACCAAGCCAAAGCCCAGAGATCAGCAAACTCTGAAGACTGGACTATTCTAGTTCAGTAAGGTGGGAAAACAAGATTTTTTTTTTTTGCAGAAAACAGAGGAAAAACAGACAGTAAATGCTATAAATGCTTTTAAACGGCTAGCACACTTGAGTGTGTTAGCCTACAGGTAAAATTAAGCAACAAATAACTTTTTAAAAGTGCAAAACAGTTAATCAACACAAAAACAGTTTAAATAGAATGCAGAGCTGTATAAACAGGCTAAAATGCAGTCGCTAAGCAGTAAATAATCAAAAAGCCAGAAAAAAATACTTAAATCAGGAAAAAGTCACTCTTTTGCTCTCTGCTGCTTGTAGAACTCTGCAGGACACCACGAGGAGCTGTGCTGAGTTGAATACAAGCGAAAAAGCGCTAAAGCGGGCTTTATTACAGGGGGCTGAAAAGAGATAGGAATTGACCCAAAATGGCCAATAGACTACAAGTTTCTGGCTGGAACCACTCCTCTAGGGACAAACAAGCCGCTCAGTGCTCCCCACTCCCACTGGTGAACAAAGACGCTTCCTTTTATCCAAATAAGGATATGGAATTGCACAGGAACCAAGACAAAGCCCAGAGATCAGCAAACTCTGAAGACTGGACTATTCTAGTTCAGTAAGGCGGGAAAACAAGATTTTTTTTTTTCTTTTTTGCAGAAAACAGAGGAAAAACAGACAGTAAATGCTATAAATGCTTTTAAGCGGCTAGCGCACTTGAGTGTGTTAGCCTACAGGTAAAATTAAGCAACAACTAACTTTTTAAAAGTGCAAAACAGTTAATCAACACAAAAACAGTTTAAATAGAATGCAGAGCTGTAGTACAAAAGTCATGCATTTATTACATCACTTCAATCTCCACTTAAATCATGTAAAAACATGTATGCCTCTTTAAGCATCAAATGTCCGAATAGGATAAATGAAATCTTATTAATGTCTTGTTTTTTTTTTTTTTTTGTTAAAAAATAAGTTTCAGTGGTAAATAATGACTTAATCATGGATAGCAATGTACTTCTAATTCTAAAATCCATTTTAATTCTACGGCTTCTGAATGATTCATTTTTCTAACAGTTGGTTATATTAATTCCTATGCTTAAAAACTTAAACAGATGTGTTTCACCCTTATCTATAAGGCACCTTCCTAATGTATTGCTGCTGTTCTATTTCACCATGTCAGCTACATGCTGATAGGTTCAAGGATTAGTACTAGGCTATCTATTTTGAGCCTAGCCATTTATGCCCCATGTAGGGATCAAACTCTGTACCTTGTGTTTGGTGGGTAACCACCTTAACCATTATGCCAGCCAGATCAGGGTACCTGTATTTTTTAAACATCCAATTAGACTTAGCAACATAGTATGCATAAACAATACAAAAGGAACGTTTGCATATAAAACATGCCTGGTGTGTGAGTATATTAATGAGCATAATTATTACATACATTTTAAGACAGGTTTAAATTATTATTTTACATATTATTCTGACTAAACCACAGGGCAGCTGATGTATCCAGATGAGTGCAGACAGTGCAAAGCTTACTATGCTGATAAGATTAATTGGATGTTTAAAGGTTCATAGTACTAGGCTAGCTGCCTTTGTGAGCCATTTAAAGCTTAGCCAAATTCCCTTGATGAGATTCAAACCCTATATTTGTGGTATTAGAGGTAAACACTTTAATCATTAGCTCATTAACAGCTCATAGCCTTAATCCTCTGGACATCTATTGTGCTAGTCTGCTAATTCAGTGCTTCTTTTAAACTGCTTTATGTAACAATTAACTTTACGTCTTCTGACTGCTGGTCATGCATTAACTGGATGCATGCTTCCTCTAGGAGCCATACCCCACGTTAACAGTATATGCTAGAGGCCCAGTCTGTGAAACAATTAAGTCACAGATCCATTTTTCATTCTGCATCATCTGGCCAAGACATGTTATCCTATGATAAAAATTCTTAACTGGATATCATTTGCATGTTGGTATTGCGCGCTATCCACTTGTCTGTGCATAACCAGCTTTACTAAGTCTAAACAAGAACATCCATTTTTGTTCCAAAATAACATGGCTGATGTAGCACTGAAATATAAGGTAGTATAATATGGGAAAAGAACATTATTATTCTTGGACTGCAGAGGGTTGCTGTAAGGGCTCATCATTTTGTAATCTTTTTGCATTTTTTACAGATCTTCTTATCAACCTGTTCATGCCAGATATAAAGTGTTTAATGCCAGTTTGCCTCATAAATTATCTGAATTCCACTGCGTTGGCCTGTGGGCCATTATGACTAGCAATACAGGTGGGCAAGACGTTTCTTGTAAATGCTGCTCCAAATGCTTTTTTTATGTTGCTAGCTCCAAACAGGTAACAATGTGCTTATCTGAATGTACATTGGTTGCAATTTCAAATTGTAACTCCAGAAAGAGATTGACTAAATCAGTGTAAATTATTTAGTGTAATACAGGTAGCTGTTTCCCAGGGATGCCTTTTGATCATTTAGCAACCAGTGTGCAAGACAGAGTCATCATACAAAATTTCAGTTTTACCATCCCCTTATAAATACTCTCTTTCACCTTAGTATATAGCAGAGCTATCCCAGTAGGAGGCAGTACTCTGTATCCAGATGAAGTTCATCCATCAACAGACAGCTGTTCTTTCCTAGTGACAAAGGCAAGGAATACTAAGCTGTTAACTTCAGAGCATCCATTTCCAGCTAATCCACAGAGTGGTGACAGTACTCAGTAATTCCTGGCTTCTCTGTGTACAACAGCATTTGTCATGAGAACCTGCCTGTACAACAGCTGAAGTGTTGTATCTATCCACCAGATTAGTTGTTCATTCATTAGGTCCCATATATGGTAGTTATGGATCTGTTAGCAATGAACATCCAGACTGGACACCTCGGGAGGCATAGCTAGGGTGGTGTGAAGGGGGTGACTGCCCTGGACACAAGGTCTCAGGGGGTGTAAGCAGAGATGCTCCTGTTTTGGAAGGACAGGCATTTAGAAATCAGTGCTGACATTGTATTAGTGATTACAACTTCATGCGTAGCATGTCACCTCTAGCAATCTACATTTGTTACATAAATTGAGCAGAAGGATTTTTTTCTCCCCTCAACTTCAAAAATGCTTTTTTTTTTTGCTCTTCAGCTTACACTTAAGGGTTAAGGGAGCGCCACATCAGGAGAACTGCACAGGACACAAGATAACCTAGCTATAATTCTGGACAGTAAAAAATGGGGTGTGGTGAGCACCAGGTTGGTCTATATTAATGAAAAGAAAATATGCTGCTATCATGATTTGGAATTCCAGAAGCAGAAACTTCAAGCATTCATGCTATGCCCACTTCCAAAAAGTAGGGATCTGGCAGTCCTTAGACCATGTAAAATAATCAACACTCAAGCAGTCTGTGCCTGATTCCAAAATGGAAATTAGGCTCATTGCTTTGCAACAGAATTTTTACACTGATGTTGAACATCAATGTATAATTCAGTAGCCTTTTTAAAACATGGGACTAAGTGAATCCACAAGTGCTCCTCTTCATGTGTGCTAGATCCTTCATTAGATGGACGATAGCCCTAATGCTTACTTTACCAGATTTCACATACAGATGAAGCTTGTTCCACACAGATGTTGAGAAAGGATGGTCACCTGAGCACCATGTACATACATGGTAGGGAAGTGGTTCTTTTGTACACATGGTCAACTCCAAATCATAACTCTGATTTGGCAGAATATCCATGATTTTTCACCTCATATTTTTTATCTTGTTGTTGTTGTTTGTCTTTTGGCTTTTCCCAGTTAGGGGTCGCCACAGCGGAACTCTGGTCCGCTAATGATTGGCAGTTTTTTTTTATGGTGTCGAGTTGCCAGCCCGATGCCCAATCTTCAACAAAGGCACGCCCTTTCAACTCATGTCTTTCGAATGCCCACTCGACCGTGGGGAGGACATGCTTTTTTTGATCTATTCCTCATAATTTTTTAATCCTTAATTGACCTAATTCTAGGTTAATGGCCTCTTATCTTGGGAGATACAAGGTGGTATTTATACTGTTACAGGGAAATTAGTCCAGGGCATGGGTAAACTTCCTCTACTATTTTCGGTAGATGCCATCCACATAAGCTACAGTTTAATGTGTTATCTGAAGTTTGTGGTTGTGGTTATTAAATAATGATAGACGTTTGAGTTTCACACCATACTCTTCCAAAAATACATGTTAAGGCAAAACCTGTTATCTTAGGAGCTTTCTAATCATATAAGTATAATATTGCTGTAGCATAGACTAGATCCAGGCCTGCTGAATCTAGCTTTGTTTGTATAACTTGAGCACTAATCCAGGCATTCTTTAAAGTATTCAGTTGCATTTATTACTGCTGGTAGTAACTTGATTAAAGTGTAGCTATCATTTCTAAGTCTTTTGGATTAAGCACTTGGGCTTCAGACCAGTTGTTTTACATTAGGAAGGTTTGTGGCCTGCACTGTGGTGGCAGGACAAGTAGCTTACATCCTTCTAAGTTGGGAATTGCTGATTGAGAGCTCAGTGTATGTTATTCTAAAAGTGTATTAGTTCTGGTTTAAGCACTTGGGCTTCAGGCCAGTTATTTTACATTAAGAAGGATTGCGGTCTGCACTCTTGTGGGAGGAGAGGCTGGACTCTGCCCTTCTGAGCAGGGAATTTCTGGTTAAAGGCTTATAGTGCCTGCATATTCTAACTGTTTCTTACTGAAATTGGTACACCTTGTTTGCTGTAGCATAGACTAGATCCAGGCCTGCTGAATCTAGCTTTGTTTGTATGCTTGTTGTTTGTTTATTTCCCTGAAACGCTAATTCCACCTAAAATGTGGCCTTTTAGCACTTCTGTGGATCCCTAGTGATATATGCATTGCTTACTGTACTTATTTCCTTGTTTCACTTGAAAGAAAGTTACTGTTTGTCGTTTTTGCATTTAAGTTACCTGTAACACATTGCATTTAAGTTACCTGGCACTTGCTCACTAAAGCAATTATATAAGTCAACTCTAAAAAATTAAAAGCACTACACCCTCACAAACTCCCCTTGAGTACCTTGTTCCCCAGTGGCCCTTTTTTTCAATTATAAAGAAATTCCCAATACTATTCTAGCATGTCCAAAGGTCAGTTGTCAATCTCCTCTCCGGTCCAGCTGGTGAATCTGGGAATCTTGAGGCAATGTTACAACTGCCTCATGTACACAGACAACCCTCTCCTCCTCCCAACAAATTCCAACACATGTGAGAGATGCAACCATATAGCCAAACTGGAGGCTAAGCTCTCTCAACTCAGTACTGGCGTAACCAGTCAGGAGGAGAAGGAAACCACATTCACTACAATTCCAGTCTCACATAGACCTACCACGACAACAAACCAAACAGATAAACACACAAAAACATACTCGGAGGCTCTAAATAAAAATCTGCCTAAGCAGCAGAGACCTCCAAAGCAGACACCCAAGCAACTGCTACCCCAAAACAAAACACATGCAACACATAGCTCACAAAGCCAGTGTGCCGAACAGTCACAGCCCTTAAGGCTAAACAACACACCTGATACACTTGTAATAGGTGACTCTATCGTCAGGCACACTGACGTCCCACTCACCAGGCTGAACAAGGAGAAGGTCACGGTGAGCTGCCTGTCGGGTGCTAGGATCCGCCACATAACACAAGCACTCAGGTCACTCCAAGGCAAGTACAAATATGACTCAGTCATTGTCCATGCTGGTGTGAATGACCTGAGATGTACCTCCCTGGACTACATGAAAAGAGACATAGAGGAGCTCTCTGAGCATGTAGCCCAGGCCAGTATGACCCTGACCTTGAGTAGCATCTTACCCTCACCAAGAATGATGCCACAATATGAAGACAAGATGATCAATTTCAACAATTGGCTTAAGTGTTGGTGTCATTCAAAGGGGATCCAATGCCTGTCAGCCTGGGATGACATGCTCGACAAGCCACGATGCTTCGCTAGGGACGGCTTGCACCTGTCACCCCTGGGCTTTCGGATATTGGCAAAGGCTCTTGCTACCCCCATAGTGCCTTTTTTAGGCAAGGCTCAAAAGACAAACCCACCTCCATAGGTATCACAAGGGATAAGAAACTAAGAGTAATGCTACTCAATGCCAGAAGTCTAAACCTCAAGATGCACGCACTCGAAACTCTCCTTAGCATGGAGAACATTGATATCTGTGCAGTAACAGAAACCCGGTTCAAGGCTCCCGAGAGCACCCCAAGCACTACCAGGTTATACCTCATACCATGCTTTTCGGCCCCAAAACTTGGACTGAACCACAAAAGGAGGGGGAGTATCAATATTCGTCAAAGATACCCACACCTCCAGGTTGGTGGCACAGCACAAAGCATCAGAGACTATCCATGTGCAACTAACTGTGGGTAAAACTGCCTTCCAGTTTATAGCCTGCTACAGACCACCCTCCCAAACACAGGAACCCCACTCGGCCTTCCTGAGAATACTGGAAAATATGAAGGTCTCTCCAAACACCATTATATTGGGTGACTTCAACTACCCAAACATAGACTGGGAGCGTTACTCTAGCTCCAACACCCTAGCCCAAAGGTTCCTAGAATTTATAAACTCAAATGCTATGGAACAACTTGTTACCACTCCCACAAGAGGGGGAAAACATACTGGACCTGATCATCACCAACATGGGGACACTATACTCCAGACCAGAAGTGTATCCCTCACTGGTAAGATCAGGCCATAAACTAATCTCACTGGATATTCACATCCCGACCCCACCCCCTGCCCAGAAAACCACAGTTAAAAACTTCTCTAAAGCAAATTTCACACACCTCAAAACCGAGGCGAAATCCTTCAAAGCCCCCGGGCCTGTGGAAAATACGGCCCAGACCGCAGAATCCTTTATAAACGCATTCTATGAACACCTTCAGGAATGCATGGATCATGCAATCCCAAATAAAACCAAGACCCAATCCTCCAAAGGCAGACGTCCTGTCTGGTGGACCCCAGCCATAAACAAACTATACAATAGAAGGAGGAAGCTACTACATGATAGAGCAAAATCACAAAAAGGGAAGGCATATCTGATCAGTATTAGCAAAAAACTACGGGCACTCATAAAATCATCTAAGGCCAGCTTCGAGAGAAAAATTGCACAGGACAATAAGGATAATCACAAGGCTTTCTTTAGTTATGTTAGGAACCTGGGTGGGAATTCCCAGATATGCTCAGAATTAGTCCAAAATGACAAACAATACACCGAAACCAAAGACATTGCCAACATCCTAGCTGACAGGTTCAGTGCAAACTTCTCCCCTCCCTCCCCACCAAAAGGGCAAATATCTGTCCCAACAGAGTGCTGCCCCCCTGACATCTCAGATGCTCAGATAAAAGCCGCCCTCTCCAAAGCAAAAAACACAGCATCAATGGGACCAGATGGTGTCCCGGGCTGCGTCCGACATGAACTCCAAGAAGAGCTAAACCCAAACCTAAAACTACTGTTCAATCTTAGCCTTACTACAGGATATGTACCCAAAGAGTGGCGTACAGCAACAGTGGTCCCTCTCCACAAAGGTGGTGCCTCAACGGATCCTGGAAACTATCGCCCCATAAGCCTGACTAGCTTGGTCTGCAAAGCTATGGAAAGGATCATCATGGACCTCATAAATAAAGATATTGGGGACCTACAGACACTGGATCCTACCCAGTTTGGCTTTGTTAAGGGCAGATCCTGCCTCTTAAACCTGGTCAATTTCTTTGAAACAGTCACCAAGGCCATTGACAAGGGGAAGGTGGTCCACACAGCCTACCTGGACCTCGCAAAAGGCTTTGATACAATACCCCACTCGGGCATTATAGATAAGCTGACCAGCTTAAATATAAACCCCTATGTCACTAGATGGGTTGCAAACTGGCTCAAGGACAGAACCCACATGGTTAGAATTGCTGGAGCCATGTCAGACTCCAAACCAGTTACAAGTGGCGTCCCACAAGGCTCAGTCCTGGGACCTCTCTTGTTTGGTATATATTTCTTGGTGGTACAGGCCAACATGGAAGGACTGTGGCTGACCAAGTTTGCAGATGACTGCAAACTGGGCACCATAATTAACTCTCCAGCCGACACAAGCATCCTCCATAAGGGCCTCATAGAAACAGACAACTGGTGCCAGAGCCATGGCCTCAAGCTAAACACCAAAAAGTGTATAGTCATCCCCTTTGGCAAAAACAAAGTGCCCACAAATTATCACATAGGTGGTAATCCATTAAGTACAGAAGAAGTCATTAGGGACCTGGGGACCCAAGTTGATAGCAATCTCTCATTTGACAACCACGTGGCCAAAGTGGTTAGAAAAACATTTTATATAGCCCACCTAATCATGAAGGGATTCACATCTAGATCAGGGGAGGTCATCGTGCCTCTTTACTCATCCCTCATCAGGCCCATAATTGAGTACAATGCCCCTTTTGGGATGTACCTTACCAGACACCTGCAGCAACTGGAAATACCCCAAAAGTACCTCACCAAGAGGATCAAAGGGCTCAAACAGATGCCATATGCTGCCCGGTTAAAGCAACTCCAGCTCTACTCAGTGGGATGCCGCCTGCTCAGAGGCGATCTGTGCCTGATGTATAAAGCCATGTCCAACCTGGAATTAATGGACATGCTGCACCTCAGAAAATCCAAATCCCATCGAGCTACGTGCTCGAGAGACTTGAACCTCAGCACTGAAATAAATAGGACATGCTGGAGGGACAGATTCATAACCCAGAGGCTCCCTTCACTCTGGAATAAAATCCCAGTCCAGGTTAGGCAGAGTCCCACATTGACTCTCTTCAAGAGGAATCTTGATGAGTGGATGGGAGATCATAGGTTTACCCCGGCTATCACTTCTGTGTCACTGTTAGACAGAGGCACAGTATACTAACCTCAAAAAAAGGCATAGCAAAATTAATTTAAAATGGGTGGCGAAAGCCAAACACACTCTGGCTAGGCTTATAAATGCCCTAGGGCAGATAGCCTAGTATGAACCTATGAACCCATGAACCTATTTAAAATCTGTCCTTGAACTGGGGCCTTTGTCCCCATGTTTTTATTTTTTATCTTGTCTCTAATTCATGAGCTAAGAAGTTAATAGTAATGATCTGAAGAGTGTGTTTTGTAAATATTTGAATATGTAATCTTCACTACTGCTTGGTATCTGTATGGTTTTATAGTGTGTAACACTGTATGCAAGACAATGGGCTGATAGTAAGCTAATGGGATTTTGAGCTCCACCTGTATGTCAGTACTGGTACTGCAAACAGGCTAAATCCCAGCAGTAACGGTTCACAAACTGAAGGATCTGCCTGCTTTGTTTTCAGCAGTTATGAAGTAGACTTAGCATTTCTCATATTATGCCAGATAATGAGATTCATTTACATAAAATATTAGTGAATTTCAATAACTGTTCCTGGTGTAGTAGTGAAGTTGCACTACAGTTTGAGAACTGGCGTAATGTTAAATAGTGTATAGTTGTATTTCAAATATTTCCCTTCCATTAAAGGGGAGCAATACATTTTAGTTTATGAATGTAAACATTTTCAGTTTTGTTTAAATAATTTTCAGCACTACCCATATTTCTTTTGAAATAAACCCTATATCTACCTGTAAATGAAAAATGTAATGACAGTTTCTATTCATCAAATGCTTATAGAGTGCCATTGTAGTTTTACCATGATAAATGTCAAGCGAATTGTTCAACCATTATGAAAAGCATAACCACTGCATATAGATTGCAATAGAAGTTATAAATGTAGACTGATATGATAAATTAATACTAAAACCAGTCCTCTGAGCAAAAACAAAATAACAACAAAAATACTCAAAAAACTGAAATTCCTTCACTTATGTGTTTTTTCAACATATTTACACAAAAAGCATGGTCACAAACATTTCCATAGCACATTATATACAACATGATTCCTCACTGACTTTCTCCCATTAGTAGATATCTTCCAATATACTGTCAGCATTGCATATTGCATTGTACCTTTATACTGAGTATCAGGAAAGTGTCTCCCCAAGAATGGAAGCAAACAAACGCACTGTCATTTGTGCAGTTATACCAGCTGCTTCCTTGCTTGTGGCTGAATGTGGATAACAATGGCCAGAGATCCCTACCCAGCATCATTCTTTCTGTTTACATAGTGGTTAAACTACTTTAGTCCCATGAGAAGACTAAGAACACATCATTACTTTTGGTCAGTGACTATGAAGTAAATGCATTGGGTGTGTCTGTACCTTCCTGGTTCTATGAATTGGAATGGCACCACTACAAGCATCTTGTGCCAAATTGCAAGGCACAAGTATATCATTGTGTGCACCCTCTTGGTCTGACACGAGAAGTTTTTTCCTTCTTACTGCCTTCAGTCTCATACTACAGCAATTCATGAAACGCATGTAACAACATTAACCAGTTGAGTAAAATCTTGTGACACTAGTTTAACATCATAAGAATGAACTCACTTGTTGACAAATGCAGAAGCCAATGTGTATTAGGAAAGTATTAATCTTACCTAATATTTGACACAATCCACGCTTACCTGTCACATGCTTACAAAACAAAATTATGGCTTTGAAATGGTTTGTTTTCTCTGTTTACTGAATGTTGATACTCTTTTAACCAGCTTAAGACTCTTTATAGATTATCTAGAAGCTCTTTTCTATTGTTTCCCATTATCAGGGTATCATGTAGGTAGTGCTGCGTATTAGGAGATCTTGGTAACAACATT